>NW_027105103.1:389113-389524 GCF_000696795.3 Halyomorpha halys
CTTAGGTTTTCTTGTGTTGTTCCTACTTTTTAAGATATAGAGCTCCGAATGAAATTTTTTTTTTTATCTCTTTGAAACAGCCGCCATTTTTTATTCTCCCTACCTATACTTGGCTGACTCATCAATTTTGACTATTAATTATAAATAGTTTTCATTAAAATAATCAAACCTTTGGGTGAGATAACTGACTTTTGTCTCCTCTTGGGCTCTTGTACTACTACTTATTTGCACCGACGATTAGACCTATGTTTTAGGCATTCATCAGGAGTGAATAACAAAACTAAATAACAATAATTAGAAGAAAATAAAAATAATAACAAAAAAACTTGGAAAAATATATAACAATAAATTGAATAAAGAGTAGTTAACACTAATAGACGATAAAATATAATATTGTAGAGGTAAAAATTA
>NW_027105103.1:389684-423257 GCF_000696795.3 Halyomorpha halys
TTATATGTAATATTATATTTTATCTTATATCAGTATTAACTAATTAATATCTATTTAATTTATGTTATGTATACTTCCAAGTTTTTTTGTTATTATTTTATATTTATTTTCTTCATCTCTGATTTTAGCTTCTTATCTGGTTTTGTTTTTCTGCCCTGATGGAAGCCTGAAGCTCAGGTCGAAACATCAGCACAAATAAATAAGTTATTTTTTATTTGTGTATATTTGCAGACCGCACCCACAACCATATTCTCCTCAGTAATAATAAAATTAGTTAGAATATCCCAGGAGCTATTTATCCTTATTTACAATTCTCATATTTTAAACCAGTTAAATACCTGAAGGACCTGGTCGTTAGTTCCATTCGCATTAATCGACAGTTACAAACCCACTTAGGTTACCGATAAAACAGTTAAGCAATGCCTCCAGAACACATCAGCAAGTCCCCTCCACTCTACAAGAGAAGACTAAAGCACAAACTAGATTTGACAAGACAGCTCTAACCACATTATGCCACGCGCGGGACACCTCGTCTGTCAGCGAAGGTGTAAATATAGGCCCTGTTCCAATGGACAGTCTCGAGCGCAACCAGCCTGCTATTTATGGAAAAGGCATCCTCTCTTTGTCTGGAACAGGTAGGAAACTCGATAATTTTAAATCGTCGTGTGCTCATCGAGTCTTAGTGAAATTAATGGTCGATCTTAAAATCGAGAGTACAATTCTAATGATGTCCTCTGTGTAGCATTTGTTAATTTTCTATCCGTATATAATCCTTAATATATCATTTTATCCTGGTGAGCAATATATTTTTCTGTTGCGACTTATAGCTAAACCTTATCATCACTATATCTTTTTTTTTTAAAACACTCTTATTTATTGATAGATACTATAATCTGCCACACAGTTGTGGGCAATAGGTAACAGTAATGAATGATCTCATACATACTAAAATCAAAATAAATAAATGAATGAAAAAAAAATCTCATAAAGTATATACAAACAGAAGAATAAACTAAATGAACATAATCACACAAAAAAATCTTTAGTCACATTTACACATTTACAATATTTACACAATCGACCTGAGGATCCCTGAGCCCACTCTATCCCCCATGTGTGAGGGGTAGAGCAGAGCTCAAAAGATCCCAGCGCATCGCTCTCGCTGAATCACTGGTAGTGAGCCAGCGGAGGCTGAGCAAGTGCGCTAAAGTCGCAAACACTCAACTTGATCATTACATCTAAACAGATGTACGATTTATATACCATTACACAGGTCAAACTTTAGGTAAACCCTTAATCAGCGTTTAAACGTTAATAACAAAATATAACTGGAAACTAAATGTTTTTTTGAACATTTTCGTAATACTTTGGTTAAGAGGTAGCCTTTTAAAATTTTAAGTTAATATTTTAAGATGTATGCTGGACATTTCCTAATGTTACATAATTTAAATTTTCTAGAACTTGTGAATTCTCAAAAAGAAATTATTAGAAACTCATGTTCCTTTAATTGAACTCAAAGCTTGTCTAGAATCTTTGAGTACGCAAAGAAAAATTATTTTATTCCGAGTATCTAATTTTTAAAAAATGAATAATAAAAGAATACCTCATTATTCCATATGCTTTGAATTTAGTTCTTTTAGACGGGGCAGTTCATGACAACAAAGAAAAATTATATCATTATTCTAGTCATTTGTAATTTTATTTTGCTTTTAATCAACTCCTTTAGCTACTTATGTTTATTAGAGATTTACATATATTGTTTTATCATTATTACTGTCCATTTTATTTTGTATATATATTTTATTATCTCTGTATCTTTTTATGGTTTGATTGAATACGCTCAGCATTAATACAGTTAGTGTGGCAGATAATATAATAAAATTAAATGTAAAAAATCAAGTTATTTTAACGAGATCATGTTGTTTTCTATACAGGCTTAATCTTTGATGGATTTAATTAATTATTATTCGTAAATTAGTAGCAATTAGTAGGAGTACATCAAGTTAAATTTAATAACAACTTCAAAGATAGTGGTATTTCTTTAAAGAAATAATAATAATAATAATAAAGTCTTCGAAAGCTCCTGGATTACTTACCAACATTTTTTAGTTTCCCCAGATCCTCCTGAAACATTAAATAGGACAAAATCCCTTAAGGATTGGCCTTATTACTACATGGAGACTGAGGAGGAACTCCAGGAAGACGGTACCTTCGCCCGCTACTGTTTATTACCTCATTTTATATTCAAGGGACTCCTAGGGGATAGCATTTATCCCGACGGGAGATTTAATATTCACCTACAGTACGGCCGCCTGTCAGTCTCCAAGCGCCTTGGGGATTGAACCCGAATCTTCTTGCAGGCAGTCCCTGCTTGTGAACCCAAAATTGCGTTTACTCGCCTGGATTGTGTTCATTTCTTCTAAATCGATCAAGGGATGATTCCGCAAGATAACACAACTATTCCACTAATAGTCACTCAGAACCAATAAAGATTGTTATTGCTTTGAGCCACTCAAAGCTCAACCTAGAACAAACCCCTCAAGATAGAATAGTTATTTTTCATACCGTGGTCGTGGTAAAAAATGTTTCACTTGTTAATTGGATGATGTTCAATTTCACTCTTTTGTTTTTATTCTTGTATCGATACTAGTTAATTTTAAAATAAATTATCACCTGGGTTGACGTAATCGTTTAATAAAAAAATTTTTTTTTAATTTATTTATTGATATTTACAACTGTATAAAAAATACAACAAGTAAATTTGATCATAATGACATAATGATATGATACATCATGTAGAGAAACTACCCAGTAGTAGAACTCTTTACAATATAAGGTCACAAGGCGCCTTCTTTCACTTCTTTTCAGGCGCCTCGGAGGATCGCCAGGAATAGAAGAGGAAGCAAGGTTAGAAACTAGTGGGCTTGGATGGTTAGGAAGTTTATTATGGAAGGAATGATATCGGGTTCGGGCTAGATCGGTTACATAAGGAACATTTAGCTCTTTATGGGTGGTTTTATTAGTAACAAAATAAGGAGCATTGAGGATTTTGGATTGTAAAGATTGGATACTTGAGGAATTCGAAGGTTTAGTGTTTAATAAAAAAATGACGCCCAAATACATTGGATTGCTAGAGCACATTTCGCTGGGAAAAGAATAAGTTGCGAAAAGACAGGTCCCGATTTTTTTATTATATAATATCTAATACTTTCAATAATTAATCTTTGTAATGAACCAACTTAAGCATAGTTTCTTCATACACCTAGTAATTAAATTCCTTTTGAAACAAAAAAAAAATCATCGAAATTAGACAATCAATTAAAAAACAATATTGATCTTTTTACCCATATCGTAGAATTTGGTGAAATTTCCTTTTGAACTAGTTTTTTGAAAAACCTAAAAAACATACTATCTTAAACATACCATTTGAAAGATAACTAAATTTCCTACAGAAATGTAAAGATTTTACCAAAATTTATGTTATCCTTGGGCCCGAACCGGAGAAAAAATGAGTGGACATTTTTAGGATTTTTTAAAATTCATAAATAAAATATATAATAATATGACAAATAATAAAACACTGAGTAATAACTTGTTTCATATATAGCCATGCCTAATAGATTACATCGGTATTCTCGTTGTCATTTGCTTTGTTTTAAAAAATGATATTGTTGATGTGTATAATTCTACTGAGTGAGGTCTTAGTGGCGGTTTATGAGAATATTTTTAAGTTAAAAGCCAGAAAGATCGCGTGCCCGCAACCATTTCATCAAATCCAGATAGTCAGCAAAATATTTTTAGGAAATATTACTTCGGCTTCATAATAAACACGGCATTTACAAAAAAAGATTTATTTGATGTTATAAAACGTATAAACTTTGCCTTGAGTACCATTAGTTTCTATTAAATCGAAGCTATAGTTACTCTGGGATTATACTTCTATAGTAACAGCATAAATAACGTTCTATAAAATTTAACCACTCACATATAAAAAGTCATTATATCCACTTTTGCAAGATTATTATTTTAAAAAACTATATGAGAGCATCTGATGATTATAAGTTATGTTGAAAATATTAAATAATAACATTTATTTGAAAATGGAAAATTCATATTTTGAAATAAACTGGGTGAGATTTGGTTGTAGAATTTTAATTTACCGAAAAAAAGCTTCACTCTTGAGATGTGAATAAATTAATTTTTTGTAGAAAATTTCTCAATTATCTTATTCCTTAAAAAGGATATCTACTACCTCGAATGCTTATCCACCAATCCTTGTTAATTAATTAACCTACAAGACATGGATCTGTAAAAGTAATCTAAATGCTTTTAAATGATAGTTCCACCATAGTAGTTCTGCATATATTTTGTAAAATCATTGTTAATAAAAAAGAATTTCATTAAGTAAAATTTAAAACAGAAAAAACTTATAAATAATTTAATATTACCGTCTATACAAATAATCTTTCTCTTTTTAAATTTCATTTAATCCTAGATATATCGATATATCAGGCTTTTATCAATTATCAATTAAAAGCAAGAACCTCTTCTTATATCATCTCATTATTTATTTTTTTAAATAAGAACCACCTCTTGACCATTTAGATAAATTATTGGTAATTCCAATATTTTCTGAAATTACTAAAGTAAACGTTAAAAGTATTTGATATCGACTATGCACACTGTTGCTGATAGAGGTCTAATAGGATTCTCCTACGCCCTCCAAGTTCCCATCAATTTTCCAATTTTCCGTAAGCTCCAAGGTCACAGGAAATTGAATGATAAGGATGTGAAATTGATTAGAGCCAGAAATGTCAACGGCTGACTGATCTCTGATTGCTAGTTCAGATTTAACCTAAAATATTTTCTAAGGTCTTCAACCAAGTATGGAGTATTTCTGAGATGGGAAGAAAATGTAAATCTGTTATGAATTAGAGAAATGTTTTAGAAAAAAAAATCTTTTAATACATGCTTACATATAAAAATCCGGATCCATAGGTTTCCATTTGCTGCTAATCTAAAGTACTTACAAATGCTTGTTAAAAAAATAAAATAACATACGTTGGTATCCATACGCTTGTATACTTCAGAGAGAAGACATGGTGGGCATTGGACATTGGAACTTTTTTTATTATAAAAAGGAACAAAATAATGATAGGCAAAACGAAAGGAAATATTGGCAAAGTGTATGGAAAGAAAATCATAAAAATAGTATTATATATAACCTATAAAATCAACTTTCTTTCTGAAATTTTTGTTAGATACTTGTTAATTTTATTACCTAGATTTAATTTAATTACCTAGATTTAATTTAATTACCTAGATCTTTATAAATGTATATTAATACAGTGTAAGTATGGTATAACCGCTAAAGTTAAATGACTAGATTTGAAAGGGTTTATTTACACCCAATTGATAGATTTTTAAGATATACTATCCAAAACTGGAGTAAACTGTTGATTCCTCAAATTGAGGATATTCTTCAGTTAATTTAAACAGGAGGGGGGGTGTTACCAGAACTTATCTACTAATAGTACCACCACTACCTACACTAAACCTCTCGACTTTATTCAATACTTTTTTTGTCAAATCAATATGAGTGTGATAAAATCACATATACATATATTAAAAATTCCAAGTCTTCATGACCGTCTTTAACCAATTGATGACATTGGCATTGTTAGATGTGGGGTATCCAAATTTGATAATTTATTTTCAGAACACCTTTCGTCTATCAGCAGGAGAAAACAATATTTAACACGTAGTTGAAAGTATTTTATTTACATTAAATAAGAAGTAATAATAATATTCCAATATACCTATTTTTCAGTGGGAGTGGATAGCTCATTAGTAAGGCACTGTGCTACTAACTCCAAGGGCCCGGTTTAGAATCTAGCAGATAATTATTTCATTGTAGCCAAGAGTCAGCCCCGTGCGTTCGGGAGCTCTGGTGGTCTAGCGTGATTCTGACCAAATTACTTCCTTGCACAACCGTTGGTCTACTAGCAGTATTTGCTTACAAAGTAATGCACCTCCTAGCCCTTCATGGGTTCTAGCTATACAGATTTAATTTTTTAATACACCTACTTTCCATTATTTCTTTGGCTCGAAAAATCATGAATTGTTTTGTTAAAGTCAATTTTTACAAGTATGTTATTTTTTCGCCTTAAAATGCTCAATTTATTTTGAGGTGATTCTCTTCTTGAGTTTATAAATGTATTTTAATATCATATAGTTTCATAGGTTTATCTCAGAATTAGGATTTTTGGGCCGATATGGTAAAATATGACTTAAAAAGAAAAATGCTTTTCTTCTGACTGTAACAATAGAACTGTTCTGATAACCTTCAATGATGTATACTTTTTGATTTATAAATCATATTAATTTAAAAAAAAAAAAAACTAGTGTCCAAAAATCTTGAATTCGAGAAAAACGAAATTCAAAGTTTAGTGACATTAAAAAAGAATTAATTTTTATTTTTAATAGAGAGGGTTCATTAATTTATAGATACTACCAGTTTTCCCCGTTATGCGTGCACATTGCGTTTTATTCCTCGTTGAAGATTTATTTTATACAGGAATGTAGTTTCCTTAATATATTTCTACCCCACAATACCATGTGGCATCTACTGTTTTTATCCTGTAGTATAAACATTCTAAAAAGAGAACATTCTCGTCAATTTTTTTAGCCCTTATACTTCTAGGCATTTTAATTTTAAATGAATCAAAATCTTGTATGCTTTACTTAATTTGAAAATTTTTTACTTTAATTACTTAAGGATTATAAATGATTTTGAGAAAATTTGTAAATATACACTTCTTTATTCAGATATATGTATGAAACGAACTAAAGGGAAGACCAGAATACAACGGGATTAATGGATGAACTCAAGGAAAGCTTTAAATAAACCATTCATAAATCCTGGTTTAAATTTGGAAGGATTGCCTTCGCTTTTTGACTGAAGGGGTCAAGAAATTGGTTCTCTAACTTGCCAATCTAGAAACTTACAATACCAAATACATGCATATACAATTTGTTTTGGAATATACATAGTTCGAGAGAGTTAGTACATTATATAATATTTCAAATTAAAACAGCAGTTTATATGCATTGCACTATTTGATTAAAAAGTCTTATTTTTTCACTAGAGTTTTAGTAAATGATGTGGCTTAGAACGCTTAAAAGAAAAAATGGACATTTTTCATAAAATTGTCTAATTTTAATCAAGCTGTATATAAAATTAACGATAAGAAACAATCTCATAGAATTTAATGTAACCATCATATTATTTCATCTGATTTTTAACTTTACATAATCAATTGCCATTGAATTCATTCAAGTAACGTTATTTAACTCGATCTTTAATAATAAATCCATATAATAATCTATAACTTTTATAATATTCAATAAATCAAAGGTTTTTGTGACATAACAACGGTTTCATGTTATCTTAAAATTTTCACAATTCTTCAATTTACAATACTTAATAAGAGATTGGTAATTCTTTTAAGAAGAGAACGTAATACAAAAAAAGTCAATCCTTCCTCGCCGGACCTCCCCCGCTAAGACCCCTGGGAAGCGACGAGCCTATATCACTTTTAGAATATTAGTTTAAAACGGGAAGAGCAGACTTTAAGATTGATAAATCGAGCAATATTTAAAAAGCGCCTGAAATTGAAAAACGGCATGAAACCCTCCACTCCACGCCATTTTCCAATTTATGGCGCTTTTTAAATATTGCTCCTTTAAATTATCTTAAAGTCTCCTCTTCCCGTTTTAAGCTAATATTTCAAAAGTGATATATGGCCGTCGCTCCCTGGGCGTTTTAGTGGGGCAGGTCCGGCGGGGAAGGATTGCCCTTTTTTTTGTGTAATGATCTCTTGTAAAATTGTGAAATGTTGTACATCGACCAACCTACTCGCTATAATTATCTGTTTCAAACGCCAGATAAGTAAGGCAACCACGGCGGGCGGGGTTTCTTTACACGCCTGTATCACTCCATTATAAACTTTTTTTTAAAAATATATTTGTTGAAATTTTCAACTGTACATTATAATACATTCAGTAAATTTGATCAGTTATAAAAAATTGGGACTAATATCTTTGAGCACAGATGTGTATATTCTTTCATCAAAATACTATAACCCCTTATAAGTATTCTTCTTTCGAAGTAATGACTCCATGAAAAAAATCTGTTAATGCAAATTGTTTTCTTATTCAAATAATATTGTAACGAACAAACATTAAATTGAAATGTTTTAACTAGGTAAATCATCCTAAAGTACTTTGGATATTTTCCTCGGAACTAATGTTTTAAAACTTCCTTTTCTGAGTACAGGCTTCCAATAGATAAACCACAACCGCTTAAGAATACTTTAAGAAAATTTTAAAAAGGCCTAGGGGTATTTATTAAAAATTCTGTCTAAATATTTGAAAGTGCTTTTTGAGGAAGAATGAGAATAAAGCAGATTCCATTACCCTAATGGAATAAAACTTCCATTAGTTGAATGCTATTACTAAGAGGGTGTGCTATTTTGTTTATGTAATATTTTTTTTTAGACAGATTATAAATGTTATAGTAAATTGACAGTATTTTCGGGAAAAAATCGTTAAAATAAAATTATAAAGATTGAAATAAATTCTATTCAATGAACAAATTATTAGTTTGCCAGGAAGATATTGATGAAACGGATGAGTTTAATTAATTGTTTATATACGAGTCCTAAAGTCTTGAAAATGCATTTTGAAATGCTTTGGGAATAAAAATTAGCTTAACTCAAACACGAGTAAATTATGTCAGTTTCTAAAATTGAGCTCGGAGGATTTGTCTTAAATTTTTAGTCTCTTTGAGGTTTACAAATTACTAAGAGTGATCTCTCTGCCCCTTGATAACTTTCATCTAATAAATAATAAAATAAAAAAAGCAAGCAAGTGAAAAAAAAATATGTATGCGAAAAAGCGAAATGGATTAGACGTACCTTTACAAGACAATTTTACAAAACTATTTAAACTTTTTTAATATTACAGTGTTATTTTACTCATAGTTTCATAAATATACTAATTTCTCTGAAAGCTAATTTAGTTCATATTTTATCAAAAATAAACGGGTATACACAAATAAAAACTATAATTATGTGAGATAGATAAGGACTGATTAACGTTTAATCATTTTTTTTTACTAATCTAAAACTTGTATTGCTAATAGATGCTCAGTGTTCCAGAATATCAATAACCCTACTTATGCATTAATTTCTTTGGAAATGTTTTTTTTTTTTTTTTTTTTTTGTATCTAGAAATAAAAACTTCATTTCGAGCTTACTCGACTTTACAATTCTAAAATATGATAGTGATATCAGTAATTAGAAAATTAGAGGCATTTTTCTTAGAATTTTAATAATTAAACACGAACCGACATTTTTATAATCCTCCCGTTGACAAG
The DNA here is from genome assembly GCF_000696795.3 of Halyomorpha halys. Classification (NCBI taxonomy): domain Eukaryota; kingdom Metazoa; phylum Arthropoda; class Insecta; order Hemiptera; family Pentatomidae; genus Halyomorpha; species Halyomorpha halys. The sequence continues at coordinate 399,124 of NW_027105103.1, forward strand.
GAATTTTTCAAACGCCTCTCAGGTCATTTTTCTATTCAACCATCCTGACACTGGCTATTAATTTAGGGAGATATTAATAATGACTGCTTTTAAAAATCACAATTGCTTCGCCTCTTCTTGGGGGGAATGTCAAAACCCCTCTTGTATTAACTGTCAAGAAAGATAATTTTTCATGGCCCGTGATATGTACAGAAATAATATATGTGTCGATATGGTGGGGTTATCTATCTGGACAAAACTAAGCCGAGGGTTAGAAAATGAATTATTTATAAGTGATGTGACTGCCAGAGTTATTTGGGTTAGAGAGGATCTCTTCTGGCTTCTGTCCAGCAGAACTTTTCCAGGCCCTCAGCGTCAATTTCGTTTACCTTCTAACAGCTATTAAATTCTACATCATGGATTTTCTAGAGATGTGTATCATAGATAAACTAAGCATTATTATTTTGTTTTATAAATCCTTAGTATACTTTAAAATATTTTTTTTATTATTTGCTTAAAAGATATTAGTTAGGGCTAGACATTCAGTTAATTAATCTACTTCGCACTTAAATGAATACCTGGCACTGCCCGACGGAGTTTTTTGAGTTTCCGAACCTTGTTTTACAATACTACGAGTCTGAAAATCAGGAATGATGTACAGTCAATATATTTTGTAACTATATTATTATTAATAGCACTTATTCTTAAACAATAATCAAAGATGTTAGTAGTAAAATGGTGACATCCCCAAAAAATGTCTGTCATACTATTCTTATGTCGAAACGTCACTCATTCATAGAATAAACTTTTAAAAAAATGATTAGCACATTTTAACAATCTGAAATAATTAAAAATGAAATACATTTAAAAAAAGAAAACATGTTTACTTAATAAAGTATGTAGTAAAAAATTCTGTTACAAAAAATGAAAAAAAAAATATTTATTTATTTACTTGCCTTTATAAATATATTTATTTATTACTTTCGGCAAAAAACATAGAAAACAACTTTTTTTAAATAAATAATTTAATTTCTATCCATTTTAGTCTCAAAACCTTTTACTTTTCTTATAAGTCCGACGTTTCGGCCAATCCGACCATCAATCTTATCCTCAGTTTAACTCCATGCAGGTTGGGCAGGCTATTCTGCCCAGGTCAAAACAACAAATTCTAATTAGTCAATATTCATTTAAAAGCAAAATTAAAATCATTTATCACAGTCACTATTCCTTAAAAACATTATCACAACTTTATATTTATTTATTACTTTCGGTAAAAAACATATAAAACAACATTGCTGTAAACAATAGCACTACTGAGATAAATAAAACTTTAATTATTTATGGAAATGGCTCCGTAATTTGTGTTCAGATGTTAGTAAAAGTTTCTATCGGACGTTTTCAAGAAACAGATTTTCGGAAAAAAAATCTGAATACAAAGAAAGGCGAAGATTGGGAATAAAAAATTTTTATTTTGCAATAAAAATTCATATTTTAGGGTTTCCGTTGGTCCAGATAACAAAAGTTTATTTCTGCCCAAAATACAACAGTTTAACAAAAGATAATAAAGCCGTCATGTAATTGGTAAAGACTGGCTTTTCTTTTTGGCGTTTCGTATATAGTAGCACTTTCGGTCGGTCGATTTTGGTGAAAATGTTTCTGTCACACCTGAGGCGTACACATACTCCATTTTACGAGACTTGGTTATTTTGACTGAGTGGACCTGAAAACGTGAATTTTCATGGAAACCTGAATATTTTCTCTTAATTTATATTCTAAATATAGGTAAGTAAACATAAAAATATGTTTGGTCATTAGTAAAATCGGTAGTGATTCGGACAATATAGATATTGTAGGAATAGCATATTATTAAAAACTTTATACTTAACAGTACATGGCATTGTTAATTGAATTATGTACAATAGCCTACCCTCTACTATAAAGAGAATGAAACAAGGGATAAGAAATTCTCTTTTAGATCTATCGAATTAAAAATATCTCTTTGATCCAGCTAGTTATTTTTGGTTATCAAAAAAACCTCTTTCAGATTTTTATTTTGATCTTTTTAGAGGACCTTTGTGATTTTAATTGGAACTTATTAAAACACAAAGTATTTTTTATATTATTTTAATTTTTTACTGTTTTATTTACTTTTTTTTTAGATTTAAATATTTTTATAATTTTTATGCTCTATACGATCTCCTCTCAAGCTTATTTGAGGTTTTTTTTTTTAACTAATTTTACTAAGTTCAGTGTCAAAATTTCCTTCATTTTATTGACTATCAATATTAAGTACTTTAATTAGTATTGATACTCAATAAGTTTAGTATAAATATTATTTTAAATTAAACTCTTTTTGTGATTTTAAGTATATCGGACGCCAATTCTAAAGCAGATTATTATATGTTTATTATCTCATCCGAAAATTTGTTTGAATTTTTTTTAACACTAAAACTAGCTTTATATTTTCAGTAATATTTCAATTCGTTTGCCAAGAGGAATGAAATAACTGGATAAGCACAGATTTATTATTAATATTATTTGAATTGAGTTGTTTAGTTAAAACTGCTCCTCAGTTTCTTCTGTGGATTTCTAAATCTTATTTTTGAATTTTTTATTTTTGTTTAGATGTAAAGCCATCCCATCAAATTAATAAATAATACATTTGTGAATATTCCATGTTTTTGAATACCCCCTCTACAGTCAAAAATAAAAATTAATTATGAGTGGGATACAGTTATCCCCCAACTTGTGATTACAAGATGGGATACATTCATTGAGGTGGTTGTATTTTACGGAGAGCATTAAAAGATTAAAAGCAAATTTTTGAAACAAATAAAGATGAGAAATAGAGTTTAGAAAAGGTATATGAAATAATGAATAGTGCAATGTCAATAAATAGCCTTAATTTCGTTAAAACCCATCTTAGTTTTATTCCAACTAAATTAAAGCAGTTTCAGGAAAAAAACAGGAAAAAACGTTAGGCGAAAGTTTAGAATTATTAAAACAATTTTTAAAAAAGTATATTTGATGTAGCAGGCCAAGATTAGAAGATTAGGAGAAACATTGAAACAAAATCTTTTTTTTTTCATAACCTACTTTATTTTTATGTTTGGTTAATGCATACATACATATTACTTGATATATGTATATCAGTGAGATATTGCCTTTGATTGCATTGTGGTATCATAAGCTTAGTTGCAGGGTCCAATTAAGGTAGTCCTAATATGTAGCTACAAAGGTTTGTACTCGCTTCGGCGGAACATATACTAAAATTAAAAACTCAGTACTGGCCATTCTATTCTATGGAAGGAACATAATATTCAATTGTCAAATGCGTTAACATAATATTTTAAGGGGATGATTCAATTGTCTTCAATTAACATTATATTTAAATTCAATGAAATTGGTAAAAAAAAAATTGCAAATGAAAATTTTCCTGTAGATTTATCTTTGCTATAGTTAGTATTTAGTATTTTATTATTCACGTGTCAGGGTGATTATGCGATCAGGTTGCCAATCAAGAGGTTATTGCATTGATTGAAATCAGGGGGTTAAACCTTTTGACGTTCTTTTATTTTTGAGTTTCATTTCATATTCATCAAATGAATATATTTCAATTATAAAATTTCATTCAGTTCACGGACTGCTTCGGATAAAGAAATATGGTCTCCCTTCGCCTAACAATCCTGGACGGCTATAATCCTTGGATCTAGACCAATTTGTCACTGTCCTTAAAGATGTGTACCTGGGAGTACACCATCGAATCGGGCCCAAAGAGACTCGTTTTTGATTTATGGTAAGGCTGCACAATATACAACATAGAGTTTGGTATGGCATCCAATAAAAACAAAGATACATCTTTTATTTATAAAACTTTGTAATAGTAGTGTCCTACAGATCGCGATTTATTAATAAAAGATTTAAGCATACGAATTGAAAGAATTAATTTTTATACATATCCTGTACTAAGCATTGTTTTATTGATGATCTTTAATCATAAAGGTTTTTTTTTATTATTTTTTAGTTAATCTCGATGTATGAATTAAATACTTACCTTCTTTTTAATTGTATGTATGCAATGCATTAATAATAAATTCTCACTTATAATTATAATTTATTTTTTATATTATCTAATTCAAAATACATTTACTATTGTTAGGCTTCGGTGGTCTATGCTACATTTTGCCAACTTTCAAACATTTCCAAACACCTTAAAATTCCTTCATCTAAAAAATATTTATATAATTTTCTCCATTTTATAAGTTTGATTTTAGATTTCATAGGATGTTTATTTACATGACCCAGATTCCTGAATGAAACATAAGGCAGTACTAAAATAGGAAATGCTTCGTTGTACTAAACCGATTCGTAAACAGTTCTCTGAAATAAGCAAACACTAAGACTGCCACAACCGGCTCCACTTCTCTTCTGTTAAAATTACAAAAAAAGTAACTGAAAATGTTTTGTATAAATTTTATATGCTTATAAACTTAATGCTCACGGTTTTTCTAGTTCCTTAAGTAAAGCTGGAACAATTTTCCAGATCTTAAAAAAAAAAAAGAAAAAATATTACTCTTTGTACTAAAAATATTAAATAATATTTTTTATTTTGCTTAACAAACGCATATGTAGTATTGTGAACAAGGTGATGTCCTATAAATTCGATTCATAGCAATGACCAGTTTAATTCTCTCTGGTTAAAAATATAATAGTACTTCGGTTAAGGAATCCGTAAGAAAGTATATATATATTAAAATAATTCGTTTTCAACTACTAATAATTGATTATAGTCAAGTACGTTTTATTTATTTTTTACCATACCTGAAATTATTTTTAAATTCATAATTTAGATGAATCATAACTTACAAACTTCTCAAAATTTCTCTCAAAGTTTTATAGCATCAAGTACAATGTATTGTGAGCGATTTAATTTCCCAAATGTTTATAAATGTTTATATAAAAATATTATCACATCAGATTTCTGACCCAGAGGCTAGTAGGGAAAGGGAGGCTAATAAGGAAAACATGTAAAGAAAGTTTAGACCAAGGTTTGATGAATATACAATAAAATGTGAATTAGCAATAGACCAGAACAAAAGTTTAAATTCTCATGAATTCGCTAGCAAGTAAAACTATGGAGTGGTATAATCCATAAAATATTTTATTAGACGAACAGGGAAGCTCTGTGAGTAATGTACTGTCACACTATCTCCCAAGCCTGGGTTCGAATCCAGCTGTTACTGATAATTATTTATTCTGTTACTTTAATTGTGAGTCTACCCTGTTGGCTTGAAAACCATCCTGGGGCGTAACCACCCTCTATAAAGTGAGTTCAAGAAACATTCCCTACAAATTATTGAACCCCATACCCTTCATAGACTGTAACGGTACAGGATTTTATTTTGTTGTTGTAATATCATATTACTATTATATTTTACTATTACTATACATATTATTTCCGTATTATATATTATTGTAGTAGATGGTTGTAATATATAATACGATAATAATGCGCATAGTAATAATAAAATATAATATTATTACTTTTAATATATTATATACAATATTAATATATTTTTAATGTACATATTCATGTTTGCGCCATCTAAAACATTTGTTACTTTTGCCATCCAAAGCTAAAATAAATGAATAAAAATGTTTATTTGAATATTACCAGTGATTAACTATTGTTACACCCTTTTGGTTAAGTTGTGCATCGTCCACAGAAATATCCTTCTTCTTTACTCTCCAGAAGAGTGAAAGCACCTGTGTACTCCCTAACATATAAATGGTCCAGGGCGACGTCTATAGAACGATTTGTCAGGGAGCGCCATCTTGTCTCGCCCCATTAACTGTTCGGGCGCCACGGCTCATCGACTCTGCCGTAGTGCACGTTTTTATGGCGTCTGTGCACGGTCCTTATTTATCTATAATAATAACAGCCAATCACATTCTTTTTAAGAGATAGCTATGTTTTAAAATTAGTGTGAGATCCCAAACATTGTAAAAACATCAATTTAAATAAAACTCATCACTATATTTCATTATTCTAAACCTTATTTAATTGTATTTTACTTACTCTACAAGAGTTAGATTATATTTACTTATTCGATAATTATCCTATAGTGATAGTGGTCAGTGATTGTGGAATAATTGGTATTGTTATTACTTAATGTAGTATTGAAACTTATTAAAGTTAAAGAAAATTACATGCATGATAAATGATGAAATGTAATATTTTAATGTGATATATGATAGTTTAAAAAACCGTATTCCAATTTAAAATTAAACAAAAAAAAGTGGGTCAAATAATGTTATTTTCGCTAATCAACATGATATGGTTCTCCTACCATTCTCTAGACATTAATTCAAATAAACTATCTTTGGAGGGCGCAAAAGATAGTATAGCCTGAATTTCAAAATTTAGTGTGAAACTGCACCGAGTAAATACCTTGACCTATTTCGGCCATTTTATCACCCTTATATTTACTAGCCTTCTGAGATATTACAGGGACATAAAATGCGATAGTAGATATAATAACAGCCTATATTTCAGGCTAGAGGTCAATGGTGGTTTAAAAAGGGTCCTTCGACACTAATCGAGAGCTAATAAGATGATACACACTGTTCAATTGAACTTCTTCTGTCCTATATTATACTGTGAAATGTTTTATAATGGATTTCTATTGGTATATATATCTTAGGTAAGCAAAGCCCATCGTCTCGGCTTGCGGGTTTTTGCACAGATCAGATCGGCGGGTTTCCAGTACAGGTAAAGCACAGATTTCTACGAAAATTTCGTGATGCATCTAAAATATCCGTTTTTGTAATGGCAACTGCTGTGTTTTGCAGGACTTGATATTTCATTCTTAAAAATCTTATAATTTAAACGACTTGTGTTATGTATCCCATGACAACCGTTGCTATAATACAGGCTATCTCAAGAATCAAATATAATTAAGTGTTAGTCTTAGTAATATCTAGCAAACAGCAAATGTTAAGACTTAATTAACTAGATCCACCAACTTACCACTGTCAAAATTTTGAAAGCACTAACATTTTAAAATCACTTTTATTACAGTTGCAGTGTGAATTTCAAGATCAAGATGGGGTTTCCACTTTTTACTTTTCTTTCCTTTTTTCTCCTCATTGTCTGAATTCATCGCTTTTAGGAGCCTGAATATAGATTCAATAGAATCTATATTACTGAATTTTACACATAGGCGATGCCAGTAACAATATAACATCAATAGAAGATAGGATCCTTTCACAATGAAAGGTAAACGGATTTTTATCGGATGAACAACGGGCCTAACACTGTTTATACAACTCGACAGGTGTTGTTCAGTCTCAGTAGACAGGAATACAGCTTCGAACTAGGTCGTCCGATAAAAATCCGTTTATCACTTATTGTGAGACGGGCCTGCTGTTCACTAGCTTCCCATGCTTGATAATTTTATTTAAGTGTACTACTGTACGTTAGCAATTTTCAATTGCAAAGCGATTGCGTCTGAATACAAATTATAGAAAAAAATTGAAATAAATATTTGTTGGACCTTATCCCTAGTAGCTCAGCATCCTATGAGGAACCATAGAATGAGACCACATTAATACAACGTATAAACTAAATCCATCTTTGATAATTTCCTAGACTGAAATACTACTTTAAAATAAAAACAATACTTAACTATTTAAACAGAAATTCCAAACTAAAACCAGAAACAACTGTTCTTATATTTAAAACAATTCTCAGGCCACTGCTGATGTACGGCTGTGAGGTCTGGGGAGCGGCATCCTTTACGAAAAAGAAAAAACTACAATCTTTTCAAAATAAAGTCCTAAGAATCGTAGTTAATGCTTCTTGGTTCATAAGAAATAGCCAATTGCATCGCGAATTACAGATGTAGTCAATAGAGGATTACATCAAAAAACGGTTCATGAAGTTCCACTCCCAGTTGCCGACAGTTAAAGGAGCAGTGACCTACAACCTGGGAATCCCAACCTCACCCCGAAGACTGAAGCCCAGACTGCTGCCAGATATTCTGTTATAAATTTTAATAAATATAAAACTAATTTATAGCCACACTACCTCTATTTTACTTATTATGGTTACTCATTTTATTTATTCATTATTTATTTATTGTTTTCTCTTTTCTTCTCTTGTCCTTTTTTCAAATTAACTTTTTTCTTTTTACTATTAGAGGGGAATTGTTTGTTTAATTTAAGTGTGCTAATATCATTAGTTTTTATTATTAATTTTACTTTCCCCTTTTATTAAGACACATTATTCTTATCTATTTATTTTTTTTTTTTAATATGAACATTGTATATAGTTAGAAGTGTCTTTTGTAGGAGACTATACCCCTCCCCCCATAATCAACTGTTAAAAAATATATATAATATAATGGTTATATCAACCATGTAAGGCCCACCAGGCCAATCTGGCATAAAATAAAAAATTTAAAAAAATATACTTATTTAACTATTTAATTTCATAAATCTGTATAAGACGAGTCATTATATAGAGACTCCCATTATATTATATCATATCCATAAATTTTAATTATGCACTGCCAGTTAAACAGTGGCCCTGCTGAAAACAAGTCGCCCAGCTGGTCACCCCAGTTATAATCCATATCCCGGAGGCACAGCAGAACGCCCGATAAGCCTTCCACGGATGGGGTCCGACTCACTTAATGTTCCGGCAAAGAGATCCCAGATCGGGAGATAAGCGTTGAGTCACTCTTTCCTGATCGATAACTATAGTGCACTATTGTGGAGCTCTTTGTCAAGGCTCCTGTCTGCGTGTTGTCTGCTTCGTACAGGAATAATTTAGCATTGCTAATGAGATATGAATGAATGTAGCCTCATGCGGAGTGTGAAAATGATGAGTTGAATAAAATTTTTATCGCTACATTACCAACTTTTGATAAACTTATAATAATTGAAGCTAATTACATATGTCTAGTAAAATAAACCAGGTTTGTCAAGTAATTAAAAAGGATATTTAAGTCAACTTTATTGGTAGTATTTATTTCATCAAGTTCGCAACCTGACAAAACATTATATTTGTAGTATTATTATTTAAATTATTAGTTTTATTATAGATTATAATATAATCAATAATAAATTTATAATATATAAGAATTTATAATCTTAAACACTTTCTTGAGACTAGTTAATTTTGTTAAAATAAAATTTAATTTCTATCCATTTTAGTCTCAACACATTTTATTTTTCTTAAAAGTCCGACGTTTCGGCCAATCCGGCCATCCTCAGGGACAATCTACTACAAAACAGCTTTTATTACATGTGTGATCCTCAAACATTTCAAATTACTAAACATTATTATTTATAATCTATCGTACCTTAATACAATTTTAGAACTAAATGATTTAAAAACTCAACTTCATGCAGGTTATTCTGCCAAGGTCAAAACAACAGTTTCTATAAAACATTAAAACATTAGGTAAAATATATTTTTTTGTTAATAAGTTTATCCCACATTATGTCTAATTACCTAATTAGTCAATATTCACATTAAAACCAAAATTAAAATTCATTTATCACTGTCAATATTTGTTAAAATTAAATCTCAACAATGCTTGTGATCTTCCTCCACTTAGTTGAAGCATTAAAATTATTTATTATAACAATATTTTTGTTAATTTTCCTTTTTATTTCATTAGTAAAATTCACATCAAGGCTAATTATAATTATCCACATTCAATTTATCCTATATTTTTCATAAATTAATTTTACTTAATATCTCTGCATAGTGTTGGTTCAAATTAACTATACAGTGAATTTCAAAACAAATAAAAGAAATTTAACTTCATATACAAAACTTCTTTTCTTGGTTGTCATATCAATTACTGTGAATTTCTTTCTCCTGGGTGATACATCTTCAGAGGAAATCTTCGAAAATTATTAAAGATACGAATATTCAAAATACCATACTAGTATTAGTTGATGAATATAGTTTTCTAAATCGAATCCATTTATAATTAAAACTTTATATATACATTAATAATTCCGTCATTATGAAAATTTAACTCTACGCCTGTCTTTATTCTCATTATTTATTAATATATATAAACACAACTTTAAATTATATCATATTAAATTATATAGTAGTTATTAAATTTTATCGGATTAAGCATGCTTTTAGAACGAAATCTGCATCCCTCTTGGTTTGAATAGGAAAAATGACAGTTCAGTTAAACCACATTCCATCTAAATAATCAAAAGTTGGTTAAGGGGAAAATTCATATTGTTTCTAAGGTATTTAGTTGTTATAATAATTTAAACATCGTAATTGTACCAGGGCATTTAAACGTATGGTCTTTAACATATAAAAAATTATTGGCAACTGCTACTTAGCGACGCTTTTGCTGTCTGTACTACTGACAGTATTACTGATGTAATAAAAACAATTAAAGTATTATTGAGCGTCTTAAGTAGGTAATAATGCAGTCAGATACTCTGCTTCAGTATTTTTATCAGTAAATATTGACCGTGTAAAGGCAGCATATGAAGTTGGAACTTATTTATGGAGGTTTCCTTCCCGCTTGAATGACCCCTTGTACCACCTGTCGCCAGTCATTTTCTCGTCTGTGGTCCATTAACAAAAAGCTTTTTATTTTTGATTGGTAGCCACTATGAAGTTCACACGTTGTTTTATTTATAGTCAATAATAAATGTCAGCTTTCTGAAATGATTTTTATTAGCATGATATCAACAATGAAAGTTAAATTCTATTTAATTTAGATTCTACTATGCATAGACCTTGTTTTCTTTATTGGTACAATCAAATATTTATTTTTAATGTAAAAAATTTATTTAAATCCTTCTTAAATATTTATTTATTTTTTAATATAAGATATAAACAAATGTAATTTTATGTCTACAAAAAGTAAGTTCAAGATAAACATAAATCTGGCGGTTCCAAAGTTAGTAATGAAAGGGCTAAAACTCGTCAAGAAACCAGGTTAATCGCTCTGAAAAAAAAATCTTGAAACTAGAACGACTTAAGTTTAACGAGCTGTCCCTTAGAAGCAATATACAACGAGGGCGTAAATTAGAAAAGCTGATTCACTGGGACGTGGCCTTACAAAACAACCCCAAATATAAATTAAAATGGACCCATCGTCCCTGCCCAAACAATGCACCAACTCTCCAACAAAAGAGAAAACAGCCATAAAGTAAACAGTTCGGGTGACTTTGCCAAGGGAGAGGGGTAAGCATCTGGCAGGTCACCAGGTTAGTCGGGAGGAGGGATCAAGTCGGGATATGGTGAGGATCATCCATTGTCTGGATGGGGGAGGTTTTTCAGGTAAGTCTGGGAGGAGGATATGGATACACTTCCAGCGCTGGAGCCAAACCAGTTTTTTTTTCTAAAATAAGTATATGGCATTTTTTATTTATAATAAAAAAAAGTGTTATAAATATTGTAACAATGTATTTCGTTTATATTATTTTTTATATGGTCTTGTAAGATAGATAAGTATAATGTGTGTTATACTTGAACCCACTGTATTTGGGCAGCATTGCTTCTTATTAAAAAGGTGTTTTTCTCTAAGTTTATACATATATTTAACAAATATTAAAGGATAGATATATATATTTTTTGTATTATATTCAAGTGATCTCATAAAAATTTTTTGTATAATATTTTTCATGTCTGTTTGAAACTATCACAATGGAATTTACACCTCTTTCAAAATGAATAACTCATATATTTACAATATGCATACATCTAAAAGTATATTATTGCCAGAAATCTCCATTTTTATTCTTTTATTTATTCAAATTCGGAATTAAAAAGTGATCCATTATATCGATTTTAGTTTGATTGAAGTAATGGACAATATTTAGTAAAGCCTCTGAAGTTCAATAGGCCAGAAAATTCAATGTGTTTAAATAACAACTATATCCAAACCAATATCTTCAATTATTAGGTTTTAACATAAAATTTCAACAAGAACTTATATCAGAACTAAATTTTATAAAAGTTATAATAATTGAAGTTCGGGCTACATTTACACAGATAAACAGACAAAGACCAAACGTTTTAAATAAAGCATTTATTAAAAATGTTCTCATTACAGAACTCTAAGGAAAACTTTTATAATATTTAACTTATATATATAAAGTCCTCGGCAAAAAGTGCTTGGAAGAGCTTTTATTATAAAAGTTCTTACTGTAAATTTCTCTAAAGGCCCCAATGTTAAAATTCCGACATAAAAGTTATGGTTAGAACTTTATAATAAACTAATGATAAAAGTTTAAGAAAAATGTTCATGTATAAAATTTTTCTAAAAAGTATAGGTAATAAAACATTTCGAAATATTAATACACCCATATTTCGGGAACCAGCTTCGAACAAGTATTTCGAAAAATTTAAAATTTTTGTTTTAGTTTCTACTTTTGAAATCGTAAAAAAGAATCTTTTTTAGTAAAGTGTTCAGCTTTTGTTTTAAAGTTCTTTCGATAACCTTTAACTCGGAATATATACACACACAAATACACTTTCTTTTTTTAGACAATTTTCTTATCATAAAGTTCATACGAGAATGTTAATAGCAGAATTTTAATAGTAAAAATGCCCTTTGGGAAATTTTATAATAAACTCTTTTGTTATATGTATTTATTATAACCGAAGATAAAATTATATGCAATTGAAACATCCTCTCAATTTATATAATTTTTAAATATTTTGTGTTCATTCCTTTATTTTTATGTACATATTTTTTAATTTATGCTTATGCGGATTAGAGAATTTCTTCCTTATATTTTAGGAATCTGAGTTAACATTCACTTAACAGTTTTATGTTATTTTTTCACCAGCAATGATGAGTTTCGTCAATAGCTTTGTACATCTCTTTACTGATTTAATTAAATTTTATCTCGAATTCCCTTTGCATTAAAATTAATGAGACCTATCAATACCAAGATTTCCTAGAATGTTATTAACTCTTTCCCAAAAAGACCCAGACCTAACCCAATGCGGACCTCGTGACTGTCATAATGCGGACCCCTTGCTCTAGCCGTGATCAATTCCTCTTGCTCTACTCTCCGACAAATACCCTCCAGAAGGGTCACCATCGACCGTGCAAGGGTCGCCATCTAAGTGAGTTCGATACCAGTTTGGTAGTATCTGAAACCATGCGGAATCGAAATCATTCTCAAAATCTAAAAACGCCAACGATGAGCAGCAAAATGATAATTTACTTATAACCGCCTAATATGGTTCATTATTTTATGTTAATGTCATGAAAATTTGAAACTGATAATATCAGTTGCATAGGAAGCATGTAATATTAACAAATATAATGGTCCTTAGGTGTATTTATAAATAATATGTTTAACAATAAAATATTCATTGAATAGATAAAAGAGAAATAAGATCTAGCTTCAGCATATTTGAGCCTTGCAGTTTAAAGAATGATCAACTCAAAAATCAGCAGTTTTCGAAAAAATGTTTTTAATAATATTTTTTTTTTTACAAAACTGTCTTTATTTTTTTTACAAAAGAGGGACAGACATATAAAAATATTACAGTTTATTATCAATTTAATTCTACTCTTAATACTTTATTCAACATTTAATTTTTATAGAATCAATATGAAAATACAAGGACTTATTTTAAGGAGTTCTGTCATTCTGTCGAGCTATTTATTAATCACTTTCAGATTTTTTGAAGTTGTAGTTTATATTGACATTAACTTAAATATAATTTCGAATAATTATTACGATTAGTGATCGTTTTAGTATAGTTTATACTTCTTAATAAACTAATTTTTTCATCTATTACATGTTCTCATACTGTTTGTATTTAAACTAACAATCTCGTATTATAGAATTAAAATATTTAACGTGAACATTTTTGAATGTAGTTTGGAGAACTACAAATCTACAAAGCCCCCAAGATGACCTTTTAAAAGGTCAGTCACACGAACCGAACCTCCTCTTGAATAGTAAAACTAACGTCGTGAACATATATTAAAATAATATTTGTTCGTGTATATAGGTCTTGATTAGATATACACTGAATTAAAATTCTTAAAATTACATTAGAGGAATTCAATGTTGAACAACTTAATACCGTCACTCAAGCTTTAATTTCTCGTTAGTTCAAAAAAAAAAAAAAAATGCACACCATTCTAATGACATTTCCGAAAAATTTTTCAATTCAGAAAAAAGTATGTTACTATCTATCTAAAAATGATAATTTAGACTAAATATCTCTATAATAATGACTGATTTTTTTTTAATAGTATCGTATTGTAAGTATTGTTAATTTCACTCTGGTGTACTATTCAAAATTTAGATTGGATGCAAAAAATAGAAATAAATAATTCTATTTATAGAAACATTATATATTTTTTTTAATGAGAAAAAATTATACACTTATTATTAACAATTTTTCAGCAACATTACTAATAAATTCTTATACCTTAACTATAAATTTTCACCTCAAATCCAAGTATTTAAATATTTTGCAAGATATTCTCTCCAGGTCTAATAGTTTTAGTCAATTTAATCTATGAAACAATAAAGAAATGTGGAATTATATTAATTTATTTATAAGCTTGCCTTATTAATAATAATTATTTGGATTAAAAACTGTAATTGGCTGGAACATTAATTTTTTTTAGTTATAATCTCAATTAGTTAAATTGGGCGAAGATCTCTTCTAGCCCTATGCGCCTCCCAATGATTTGAAAAATTTAATTAAACCCGTAACGAGAGAGAGGTAAAATCAACTTCACCCAAGAGGCGTAATTGACACTACTAACTAACCTAGGGATATCTTGATTGGTATATCCCTTCATTAGTGTTTTATATATTAGAAATATTGTTTTCGACCTGCAACAAAAACGATTCGTTTTTCAACCCTTCATTCATCCTCGGATAGTTGCTCATAGAACAGAATATGTGATTTATCATACCAAGCACATATTATTGGATCAGAAAAGATAAAAAATTCAGACATTTTTTATATTACAACAAACTTCATAACACCCTGGCATTAGGTTAATTTGTGACATAATAATTCCTATGTTCTTTACAATTCGGAACAATCCTAAATTTCCAAAATTCCTACTCTCTAGAATGTTTTTTTTTATTTACTGCCTGTGAAAATTCAATTATGTAGGTTCTTAAACTACTTGAAGGAAGAATTCTAATTTGCACTTACTGAGATTTTCATTGAAACTTAAAATTTTGTAGTTAAACACGACCATATATTCAGTTAAAACACCTCATATTCAGAGCTAGGCTTTAAAGAAAATATGTCAAAACGCTAATAGTAAATTTGTACAATTTTATTTTATACATATAATTTACAGTTTTATGCATAAAATAATTCCAACTATCTATTCCTCTAGCCAAAGTTTGTTTCTTCATTTTTTAATAACCTATGCCTTCCACTAAAAAGTTAAAATAAAGTCATTATCGCTATAAATTGGATATTTTTAAAGTTTCTTTGTGGTTTTGAGAATTAAATTCAAGCTAAATTGCAGAAAAAAAATCGGGATATAATACAAGAAAATTTTAAAACATGAACTATATATACTATATTCTAAAAAATTCATATCCTCCTTATTGTGTAAAAAGAGCAAATCCAGTTTCAGGAGAGTATATTTAAAACTATGTCTGGTCAGGAAAATTATTTTTGGTTGAAAAACTGAAGATATAATTATATTTTTGAGAACCTAAAACAAATCTCATATTCTATGCTATTATTATTTTCTATAATTAAACCAATAAGTATCAATGATTAATCTAGTAAAAAATATCTATCACGATAGGTTAATAACACTAGCCAATCAAATAAGGATTTAATTTTCTTTTAAATTCGGATCCCTTATTTTTTTTTAAGTATACATTTCTTTCATTTATGACTAAAAAATATTTTTATAGGAGAATAATTAAAATGTAGCTATTGTTAATGATTTTTCTCCTCTTTCTTGTTTAATATACATTTTTGTTTAGAAAATGTATAGTTAATTATAATGAATCTCTTCTCGTAAATCAACTTTAACTTATAAGAACTCAATATTTCTTATTTCTAATATTTATTTCTCATTTTTAAACTTGGTAATTTTTCTACCAATTGAAGATAATTTCCAATTTCTGGATCACAGCGAATAAGTTGCCTATGTTTTTATTCGTTTTCTCAGAAGGTTCTTATGTATTTTAAGAATCATTTAAACAATCGTTTCCAGTACTACTGAATGTAAGGTAACAGGATATATTTGTAATCATCAATTATAATATATATACACGTAACATAAAATAAATTTAAAATCTCTTGACTGACACTAGTTTACTCAATGTTTATCATTACTACTGTCGACAATTGTAAATTAATAAAAAAAATTTAAAAATAAATAAGTGATGTTAATAGGAAATCTGTTGCAATAACCAGTATTTAATCAATATACAGCTCGAAAATAGTAAAAATAATGACTTTCTCTTAGCCAGAGCTCCTATCAATGAATCAATACTAAATTGAGTGACTCAAATACATCACTCAATGAAATCAGCCCCAGAATAAAGGTAGCTTTAATCAGATCATATAGAAGTATATTGATTGGAATGCAGCGAAACAAGGCGAACTTGTCCGGAAACTGCCGAGTCAACTACCAACCTAACAGCTCCTAAATTCCCTCATGTATGGGGATGTTTACACTTATCACGTTTTGACTTTTGCCCTCATCTGTCTCAGGCCGGAGGAGTTTGATACAATTACCGTTTCAACAAACTTATCTGATCATTAAACGAGAAATTAACGGGCAATTTTCCAGTCCCATTTAAGGAGAAACTTTCAGTTCAGGAATGAATTAATTTGTTTATTTTGGTTTATTCTTATAATAATGCAGTAACTACAATAAAATAAACTGCAAAAAATCTCTAGGACCATATATTTTAAATGAATAATTTTTATTTTTATTTATAACCGAAGTAATTAGTAAATTTAATTACATAGAAAAGAGAGTATGATATTACTTTAAGATGGATCAGTTATCAGATTTACTATAACTATTATTGTTCAAATATATGCTTGAGTAGATATATTTTACAATATACTTGTAGTATCGTCAGTGGTTAGTAATTGAGATAATTATTTTAATTACTGAAAACAACTTATTAATTATAAAAAGGAAATCAAAAGTAAATTATTTGCAACACATTAGGGAAAACAATAAGAATTCTAATGATTATTATACTTATAAAATTTTAAAATTCTTAAAATTTGGTACAACAAATGTTTTGTTGTTAATGTTTTAATTACACCCAAAGCCGCGAACTTCCACTCCCTAATATAAATATTAATAATTATGTTTAGTCCAACAAATCAAAGAGGGCACTAATCTAGATCATTTGCCTACTAATGATTTTTACAGTACTATGTGAATTTTTTTATTTAAACTCCAGAATTATATCTTAATCTTTTGCAATGTCGATAAAATATCAGTACCAATTTATGCATACCAATTGTTCACGAATCTACAACGAATCGTAACATAGCGAAACAAAGTAAAGAAAAGCGACTCAAGACATGTTATAATATAAAAAAAGCTAACAAAAAGATTGTTGGACGACTGATGATTTTCATAACTGCTTTATATGTTGTTTAAATTTGAAAGTAAATACTAAATACTGAATTGTCAAATTCAACATAGCATTTGACAGAAATTGATCTCAAATGTTTAAGTAAGAAAGGACAATATTATAACTTTTAAATATATTTTTTTATTCAAGTAAACATATAACAAATAAAAGAAAATAGTCTGATCAGTAACTTTTTAAAAATTATTTTCTGTTTCATTTACACTAATTCAAAGATAAGAGAAAAAATGGATTTTTTCAATAAAATACAGATTTCAAAGATTTTTTAGAAAAAAAAAAGTAGAATTTTTATCAAGATCTGTTTTTGGAGTTTCTTTATTCTACAAAAAGTATGATGTTATCCGTTCACACTTACTATGAAATAAATTATTTTAATTTAAATATAAGCAAATTAAAGTAAGAAACATAAACTATAGTAAATTATAGATGTTATAAATCTTTACTGATTTTATTGAATTCAGAAATTTACTAATAAAAATGTTTAAAAAAAGTAACGATTCATATTTTCTTTTAGTGATTTATGTCAATAAAAATTAAAAAAACAGAAATGTATATAAAAAGGAAAAAAATAAAGTTCTAAAAAGATAACCTTCTACTTAAAAATGTTTTAAAAGTGGATTTATTTTTTCCTTTTCTTTTTTTTCAGCAGCTGAAAAGATTCATTCAATTAATCCCTCCCCTAACCCCTTCCACTTAGCCACAGAAGGAAGAAATAGAGTTATATTTTAATGGGTTTTAGCCAAAGGCCTTAGATAAACTTAATGGAAACGAAGTTTTTACATTAATTCACTATTTAAAATGTTTGATAAATTTGTATTCAATTCTCACTTTTTTATGTTATTTACTGGAAGAAAACTTCAAAATAAAAATATTAAATATTTGTGAAGAGAATTAAAGTTTAAACTGAAAGGATGACAAGTTAAGCTGGTTTAAGTACGATCATTGAATATCCAAATAATAATATCAAATATAATCAATTATTGCTATTCGAAAATTGTGTTTGAATGATTTATTAAATAAATAATAACGTTACTAACTTCTAATTAGCCTAATATTCTTATGCAATATATAATATAGTACAACAATAACATATTATAAAATAATTAATTGATATTTATTTAATTTTAGTGTAATCATGTTATTGTTTCCTGTCCTAATATTCACTTCAGTTTTCATTCCTTTATTAAAAGAGGCTATAAAATTTAAAAAATAAAAGATAAAAAGTTCTAAAACATTCAATTTCTCGTTTAAAAAAACATCAAATGTTTTATATATTTTTATAGTTTTTATAAAATACTTTTATATTTTACTGCATATATTTTTATAATTTTGTTCTTAGTAATGCAGTTAAATTAAACATAATGAATTACAGGTCTTAAATATTATATTTAAGATTTTTTTTAGATGAAGTATTTTAGATGTTTTTTTTTCTATTCTTACTATTTCTTTATATAATTTGAAATATATCGTGCAAGATTTTTTTTAATATTGTTTTACTTAAGTATAACAATACAATCGGTTGCAATTAAAGGCAATAAGTATTAGCCTGCAATAATAAAATTTAAAAAAAATATAAATAAAAAAATTAAATGATATAAAAACTGATTAAATAATAAAATATACACGGTAAAGAAAAGCAAATTAAATTCAAAATAAAATAAAGACACATTTACACCTATATATGCTCATATTTAATACATTTATAAATAAATAAAATTATATTCACAAAAAAAATATAAGCGCAAAGAAATACTCGTAGAAGGGAGGGTTGTGGCTCGGCGAGAGGTTGGCTGCCCTGGGGGGTGAAACACCACCACCCCACAGACAGATCCAAGACGTAGTCCGGTTTGATTCTAGTCAGGGTGCGATTGTACCGTCCACTTAAAGACCATCAGCGATGGTCACCGAAACTCAGGTATATTAATCGAAATTTCTATTCATTAAATAACAAATAATTTGATTTAATTTGTGCAAATGTATTTTTTTTTTAATTTCTGTGTAATTTAACCAGTAAGAAATACATTAACTTTTTTGTATTGAGTTATTCAAACTTAAAACGTACTTTTCAACTTGTTCATTTAACGCCTCATTCCTAACACTTACTATTCTATATATTTGCTATCCGGAAAAAAGGCAACCAGTTGTTTCAGAAATAGACATCATTAAATACTAAAAAAAAATAATGTATTATTTCTAAACACTCCTCCATAATGTGAAATATTAAGATATCTTAATTGATTGTGTCTATTATTTAATTTATTAATAAAAACCGAATACCAGTAATTTACATCTATATTCTTATGATTGTTTTATGTGTGTATTATATATTATTTTTATGTGTGTGTATATATGACAATATTGATTGTATTAACTGATAGATTCTGGTAAACGTATTTTTCAGTTGCTTAATGAAGAACTTTTTTTCTATATAATCAACAGGTCTAAATACATACCGAAATTGGATACAAATTTATTAACGATTATTATGGGATATTTAAAATATTATGTTCTGTAATAAATGAAATTATTTCATGAAGTTACTAATGAATTTGTATTCAGATTGTGAGTTATTTAATTATTTATATATAGAAATTTTTATTTTAATAGATTAGAGTTAATGATAACAATATTGACATTTTTTTAGATATATATTTATTTTTAGTTACCAACAAATAATCACTTGAATAATAAAGTAAAATTTTAGATTTTATCTTTATTTAATATTTATATAATTTATTACTTTTTATTTTATTTTAACCTTTCTTCAAATCTATAGGGGTCATTAGCAAAACAGAAGAAAAAATAGACATTACAATATTACTTAAATATTTATAAACTTAAAATATTTACATTATGTAACACTTAATATTATATAATATCGTTTACTATTACTTTGTAATAATATTACGCAAAGCTAATAAAACTGCGTAGCTGGGCGTGGTGTGTCAAGAGTGTCTGCAGATATTGATCACATCACTCCGTCCTCTGGACCATAGGCCCTAACAAAAAAAATATATTTTTTCCTTCGAGAAGATTAAAGTTGTTAAAAAAAAATCCAAAAAAAATAAATCATGGAATTAAGATCACTTCCATAAATATGTCGTATACTTGAGGGGTTATTTTTCTAAAATTAAAAATTCTATACAAAAATAAGTATGTTTTTTAGTCGTTCTATAAAACAAACCTAATTTTCAAAGTTAGACTTATTTTTTTATAATTTATAATTCACATGTATTTGTTTGTATGCAATTAAAAATCAAATAGTGTTTTCAAAATAAAGTTGAAAACATTAACGATAAAATAAAAAGAAAATATTTCACTCATTTCATTGTATTATTATTCAAATAAGTAATAAATTAGCCATAAGGCAGAGTATACATTCCAACCTTTTTAGCTTTTAAAAGGTTTTCAAACCTAAAGATCTAAGACCCACCTTCTTTTCTAACTCCAGTATATGGGTTACAAATATAATATATAGTAAATAATAAATTATAAATATGTTGATAAATATATCTGCGAAAATAACGAGCTAAATGGTAAAATTCTGTGCATCATACAACTTATACTTATTACTCTAGACCACTGAAATATTAAATAATACATTATTACTTTTCTGTTGCTATAATCATTCGTATTTTAGTGTTTCTTGAGAAGCGAATAATAAATATCGACTTTGTTTCTGCCAAGAATATTATTTAGCAGAATATATCAAAGGCATGTGCATATGATTGGAATCGGGAGAGTTCGAGTGCGCTAGGCTGTCTTCGTTTTTCCAGCCCTAAACTGCTGTCTCTATTTCTCCATTTTCTCCTTAGTTACTTATCGAATTCTTAATCATAAATCATATTTATATATTTTTAATACTGCTTACAATAAAAAAAATACTTAATTATTTTTAAATCCTAAAAGTCCTAACCTGTTGAAGGTAGGTTCTGTTTGGAGTTTGCCAATGAAAATAGTATTAAGAAAAGTGGTTAGTAAAAGTTTTAAATTTGGGAAGGAATTTTATAGAAGAATTTATGGGACAAAGGCAATTAGCCGGCATTTAAAGAATTTTAAAGGAAAAAATGAAAACAAAATAAGGAATCCTTGAAAATGATTTAAGTGGTCGAAACGTTGGAGGTTTAAAAAGAATAAAGTTGAGAAAAAGGATCAAAATTGTTTTAAAGAAACATATTTGTATATTTTTAATACTGCTTACAATAAAAAAATACTTAATTATTTTTAAATAAAGAAAATTAAAGAAACATTGAAGGAATTTTTTTTTTTAATATTCGACATGTAAGCCTTGTTAAACTATTTCAACGAGAACTAAACTTGGCTGATGTAAGATACTACTTCATTCTATGGTGACATACTGAGTTTGTCAAATTCGTTGATGCCAGTTTTGAGAAAATTGAAATAGAAATGGTCCTAAAGTGGCCCTTCTGGTTAATCAAATTTAACAAAAACGCCATTGTTGCATCCTAGGAATATACTAGCCTTAAATATGAAATTTAATTTCGTATGCATTTTCTTTTTTTGAACTAGGCTGTACACTTAGACCAATTTGCGAGGTTTAATTATTTGAAGACAAGACCACAAGACATTTATTTTTGCCAAAAACTCGAATTCGAAATTTAACAATCCTCTTTTATTATTTATTTAGGTAATATATAACACACATAGGTAAATGAAAGTAATAAATTCTGTAAAGAGAGTCATATATTAAACATGTAGTTACAGATCACGGTACTTTAAATCCGAGATAGTAATATGTTTTTGTAATTTACAGATCCCTTTCGTGAGTTAATATAGCACTTGTTAGAATAAAAACGAAATTTAATTTTTTTTTTCTGATTTGAATTATTCTATTCTGTATTCTCCCATACCATGGTCGTTGACTTGCCCTACTGACAAGTCGTTATGATTACTACAATTTTCTGCACGATATCTTTGCCTGTCATGATATTGGTTGAGTCAATAGAATTGTATATTTCCTGAGTTGCCTTTAATTTGATAGGATTATTTCATTTTTCTTTACAATTTAAAAAAAATATTTAAAAATAAGATGAGAAATTTACTACCTTTTTTATGCATTAAAATCTTCTTTTTCGGAAGAAAGAAAAATAATTAGTCATTGGGTTATATTTTAATTTTTAAAAAATGACTCTAAGGTCACTAGAGTGCCCAGAATTTTTTTCTTTTCGCGCCTCGGTCGTTTACTTAAACAGATCTCTCAACCAGCTTCATTCTAGTTGGGTCTATACGTTATTGAACCAGAGTTATAGCCTTTATGGGAATCTATTTCTAAATGAAATCATTGTCTTTTTTTAATTTTTTTTTTTACATATACAACGCATTTTTATCAAGAATAATATATCATTTGGAATGTTAGCAATTTTTCATGATCGAAGAAATGTATGACATTAACAGAAAGCAACTAATCCGCATAGTAAATGAACCGAGAAACATGGATTTAAAGTTAAATACTGAAATACTTGAAGTACAGAGTTGGCTACTTTCTGCAAAATTTTGCTCACTTTATCAATACCATAAATCAGCGAGGCCTAGGTTTCGGATCTCATATATCACATAAAATATTTTATGTACGATTAATTTATTTTTTGTCTCAATCTATATTTCAAAAAGTTGAAAATTGACAGTTGACAGTTTTGGTCACTTTTTTAGGGTCTTCTGTTTCATTTTAACAAGTGAATAAGAAGTAATTTTATTTGCTAAAAGCAGTGTGCTTTGGAGCTTGTTAGTCGCCTAAGTGAAATTCCTGTAATGTCAGTAAATGGTATCAATTCAGTGTTGTAATTTTTGTATCCTTGGAATAGCAGCCTTTGTTTCGATGTTGGGTAGTAGTAGTACAACAAAGGATATTGATCCTTGGGGTATTAAGATGTTCAGTAAATAACATTGCAAGTATAGGACTTAAACATAAAGTTAACAAATTTTCTTTTCATTTTTTCTCATAACAATGAAGTTATGTAACGAAGTGAAAGTAAAGGTCAAAACTTATGATATTAATAATAAAAAGTAAACAGAGATTATGTTCATTTAAAATATAAATACATTAATATTATAAATTAAGAGGTAATATTCTCATAATCTTCTTGTTTGGTCTCAGGAGTTGATAAATTGGGTATACTTAATATGTGTTAACTGAATATTAAATCTTAATACTCTAAAAACGTTAACTGTAAAGTGAAAAAACTAAATCTTGTTTTAACATGTCCAGTCTCTTAAATAAAATAATAGAATCTTCAAAAATAATAGAAGCTAAAAACAAAAATTAAAATTATGCATTCGTTATGGTTATTATTGTATGAGCAAATTTGTCATCATATTATATTATGATAAAATCGTATACACTTCGGCATGAGATAGTACTGGAATCACAGTGGCACAAAGTGTCAAGTATTAAGTAGGTGCCATTAAATTCTTAATTCTAAGCGAAGTTGCATATAGTCTATTTTAAAAATATCCCATGTATATGTATGTGTTAACCTACACTTAAAAATATATAT
>NW_027105103.1:423328-433586 GCF_000696795.3 Halyomorpha halys
AGTTTGTATTTTATATTCAATAATTTGACTTGAAGATAACTGTTACATACTAATTTTTCTATACTTTATCATTGCTTATAATATTTTATAAATTACCTGTTTTCAAATTTTTTTATAGAATTTATATTGGATTGAACGAATATCCCAATTAATCGAATTTTACATCTCTCTTTAATTTTCACTATTAATTAATTAATCTTAAAACTATTAGAGTATAGGCTTGTTAGGAATTTTTATAATGATTATCTATTTATTTACATTTCTAAATATTTATCTTCTCCTTCAGATAGTTGATCATAGTACGGTAGAAGATGGTTACTTTATTTCTTAGAAGATAACATTGTTCCACTGACTTTAAAAGTTCTTGTTGAGTGTGGGTTATCAGTGGTAGTGAATGGCTCGAAACAGCTGTGAGGGAAAGAGAAATATACTTTGCGATTGGTGATTGCAAAGTTTAGTTAAAAATAATGCTAGGTTTACAGGTATTATTCTTTCTCTTAATGTTAATATACGTTAAAAATATCTCAAAATATTGTAGCTGGATTGATCTTTCTCGAAGTATAAAGGTATGTGTGGTCTCTGAATTTTTCGAATTCTATCTATTATTAAAAACCATGTCATGATCATTAATATCATTATTTTCCATAATTTCCGAGAAAAAAAAAATGCTATTAGGGATAACTTGGATATACTTTTGGCCCTAATTCCCTATTTTTCAACATCTTTAAATGTAGTAGTAATTTTATTCAATTAAAAATATTATCAAATCAATTGAAACCTTATAATTATAATTTTGCATTTTTTTTGTCCATGTTCGTATTGAATAATACTTGCTGTTTTGACATATATTTTATTATTTTTCTTTACTTTAATTTCTAGAAAAATAC
Source organism: Halyomorpha halys (assembly GCF_000696795.3). Lineage (NCBI taxonomy): Eukaryota > Metazoa > Arthropoda > Insecta > Hemiptera > Pentatomidae > Halyomorpha > Halyomorpha halys. The sequence continues at coordinate 424,216 of NW_027105103.1, forward strand.
ATGTTTAAAAAAAGAAATATAATTTTTTTAAATACATTGTCAAAAATTATTTTTTTATTGTTTCTTCTCTTCGATTGTGACAGCCCTTAATCGCATCAGCCCTTTCTTGACTGTTTTTTGTGTATAGCCAGCATATTAAATTATTCAGTTTAACTACTTAATCACTCTACTTGAAATGTATTAATCCTTGTGTTTTTGTGGAAAAAAAGACAAAGACAGAACTGGACCATTGATATATAAGTGGTTTCAAGAACTTCTGCTCATTCAATAGAAAAAAATAAATTATCTTCCATAAGCCAGACTTGAACCTGGGCACGGATGATAAAATCTAGTGCCATTTCCACCGAACAATTCCATTCATTATTATATTTTACATTATTGGTCTTATTTAATAAACAGTATTAAATTTATTAAATATGTACAAACGTTAATTTAATATGATTAATGTATAACATTATATTGAGAAATCCAATCAACTCATATTTTAAATTATGGAATAGATACTTAGATACATAGAATTCAAGAACCCTATATAGTTAATTCATTTTTTTTTAATACTTAAAAGGATAAAAAAATTTCTAATATCCATTGTTGAGAAATTTAGTGTTTACTTTACCTAAACTGGGTCTCGCCTAGGGCAACCATTAGCGAAACAAGATCCCAACAGTTGCTGTGTTTGCGGAGGTCTTAATGACTCTCACCGGCACGAAGGGCTTCACACCCCTGGGGCATGGCCTGATTTCAAATTGCAACTAATCCTTTCCTTTATAACAATTTGTCAAATTTTATTTTTCAATTTGTACTAACATTAGTAAAGAAGTAGTATAGATCCTTTTAGTGTCATAGTATGTAGAGCTCTCGCTCAGAGGGGTTTGGTGTAAGTTTATACCACGAGGGTGTTTAGCTTAGATGCCAAAGGGACAAATGGAGGACCCACGGGGTTGATCACTTTTTTTTTTAAACTCTACATTGAAAAAAATTATTTCATCCAATAAGCATTGAGAACTGAAAAAACAAAATTAAACTGCTTTATTTGATATCTCGAGTCCGGAAAATTATTTTAATGTAGTTCTTCCACCACGATTTTATTTACTTGAGTAGTTCAAATTAAAAATATGGGCATTACAAAATAACATAGACTGATTAGAAAGAAGAAATTTTCATCTTTTCATACATGCAGTTATCAATGTGCAATGGTACAAAGTTAGATTAAAAAATTTTATTACGTATTAAAAACTATATATATTTTTCTCGCATATATTTAAAGCTCTAAACCACTTAGAAACATATTTAAAGTGAATCGTGTGGTATATCAACCTTTATAAGCCCTCTAAATTAGTTTTAATGGGTCCAAGGGTTCCTGAATTATGTATTTTTTTTCAAAATTAAAATATAGGATTTTGATTATAATTGTTTTTTAAATATACTGAACTCTATATTTTCAGTGGGTTTTGTGTTTTCAACCAAGTTTTTGTAATGCTTTGGTACTTAAAATTTCTGCCAAACAATAAGTCGTTTATCGTTTAACTTTTTTTTTTCATTTTATTATTCATAAAATAATTTGGACTCTTTAATGAATTTCATTTAGTATTTTTAGCTTCCACTGTAAATCTTTTTTTACTTTAATAATTTTTTTTTTTAACTATTGAATCGTATAACAATTTTTAGTAATGAATACCATAAATTGATTTATGGTACAATTTAAGTATCAGATCAAGAATCAATTTGGGAATACAGCAGAGGAACATTGGCAACAATAGTTGAATAATATCGGTTTCGAACTTTTAGGTTCCCCACGCATTTATTGTGATTGCTACTAATTACTCAATTAAAATTAACTGTAATTTCCCTTGCAATAAGGCCTATTTAGGAAATACCCTACCGGCATTGTTGGCAGGTAACGAGGGCTTGGACTATCTTACGCCTTACAGTAGGTCTGCCATTTATTAGGGTAAAAGTGAAAGTTGAAACCATTTCGCGTTCATTGGTCGATATAAATTGAATATTATAAGATTACCGGCATGATAATAGCCTTTGTATAAAACGGAGTGTTAAATTGGTAATATGTAGTTATTGAAATGACATTTAAAACATTAAACAGCGAAACAGATCACAGATGTTGGTTAGAAGTACAATGTTTCCTCTGATTGTTAATATATGAACAATATTCAATTATTGTTATTTATGTAACATTGCTATTCTATTTAGACATTTAGAAACCGATAATAGAGATTATGGCCACTCAATATTCCTTTATTTGACTACTCAAACTTTTTAACTTTTATCTACAGAGTAACCTTAAAAGTTATTAGTTCATTTTGTTATTTGAAAAAATCGAAAGTTCCAATAATGGCACCACGAAGAAATGAGGTAAGAGCGCGATTATGGTTGATTGATTAAATAAGAACCAACTTTACATGCTAACGAAGTCAGGAAGAAAAATGACATGCAACATGTACAAAGATCAACATGTGTCCAACTTGTCTAATAGTAGCCAATTTATAGAGAAGTCACTTGCCTACTTTTTTCATTGCAGTTCAGCAATATAGTAAATTCGATTACCTAAATATTAATAATACTTAAATTTATGGTTTTTAAGTACCTAGTTTCATATATTATTTATTTTGGGGAGAGAATACCTACCATCTATCAATTGCTTATTAATAGCCGTGCGTTGTGCGTATTTTGGTTTGTCCACATCGTGTTTTAATAAACATTTCGGTCATTAGCCGAGCTAAGCGTTTGAACTCATACATGAAATGAATTCTTGAGTATACCATAGATTTACCTTTCAATTAATGCAATTCTACTGATCACCATGTTATTATTTATTAACTATTATGGTTTGAGAAAGTTCAGTTTACAGTCTACCTGATACTAATCACTTAGCTACCTGAACCAGTTTAATGACAAAACACTGCTTATCACCACTAACTACAACTATCACTCCAGGCTGACACTATTAATTTTGAAGTTATTAAGGATAATTTTTATTGCTTTATTAATAAATAGGAAATTATTCCATCCTCGAATATTACTTGGAGCGTAGGTTTCATTAAGCTTGTGATGTCAAAAACTCTGTTGAATAAGAACGTAGTGTTGACATGAAAATAAATTATAGTTCGGTATGAATTTCCACTTTTTGGAGTTGCGCGTATTTATTGTAGCAATATTGAAAAATCAGTAAAGTTTGATAGATGCCTCATTGTCTTGTGATAATGCTCTTTCGTCTGTGTAAATTAATAATATCGTATTGTGTTCGGGCGTAGTATATTACATGTGTGTATAATGTACTATAAATCCATGATCTCTGCAATACGCACCCCAGGAATACGGAAGAGTAACCTCAGGACTAACCAAAGAGAAACGATATTATATAGAAATAACAATGAAGGCCTAACGAACCCGGAGGTTCGATACCGATACCACCAAACGCTCTCTGCATACATCCTTCCAGTGATGCCCCTCCAAACCCAATTCAAATAAATCAGTTTCAAAACAATCCTCCCATCTACGTTTCGGTCTACCCCTCGGACGTTTACCCGTCGGTTCAGTATTTATTAACATTTGAGGGATCCGTTCGTTACTAAGCGCTACCACCTTACACGCCCATCTTTTACGCCGCAATGCTATAACTTGAATTATATTTACCGAATATTTTGAAATAGGAGATAAAATTAAAGTTTGTAATTTAAATTATACCTAATTTTGTAAATTGCTACAGGTATCAGCACCAATATCATCCTGATCACTAGAATCCTATTCTGTCTTGTGTGGCTGCTCAACAACTCCTGATTCCACGATTTGTGACATCGACATCCACTATCCATTCATCCATCTCACCTTAGGCCTCCCCACTCTATTTTTCCATTAGTTCCTATGATAAGCAGCCTTTTTAAGTTGAATTATTCTCGATCCGTACAATGTGATAAGCAATTTGAGCCTCGCTATCCACACATACAACCAGATTCTTTTACAGTTTGACCAATTCTTGACTATGACGTATTCCCAATGGCTTTCGAAAACTAGTAATTTTCTCCCCGTTATCTTCATCCTCGTCTGTCTTTCAGACCCATATGCCAGAACTGTATTAATACTTATTACAGACGCAGCAATGTAGATGGTAGTAGTGAATGACTTTTCATATACTTCATGAAACCATTATCATATATTCTTCCGTTGGCATTCCTTAGCATCCCCTTCTGGATTATGTCGTTATCCACAGTCACCATTGATCCTCGGTACTTGAATCTATCGACTTTTACGAAGTCACCCGATCAACTTGAATGGGTATTTCAGTCTGCCGGTAATCATTTGACTTTACTTCTTAACTTGTTTAGTCTTATCTTCGTTGACATCAACACCCATTTTTACTGCAGCTGCCTCTAGCAGGCTCAAAAATCAAAACATCATTCATAGTCGTAAGGGATCTTTCCATGAAGCATCATTGGAATAAGCTTTAATTTTTATGTAATCTAGATAAACAAAAATTTTATCAGTACAGTTGATATCTGTATCTACAACTTGTTTTTAAAAACCAGAAACAAACTAATAATGCAGACGGGTTTTTGTGCTTTTGTTTATTTTATCACCAAGTCCAATAGTTCTATTCCGATAGTAATTGAAGATGATTATTAAAAGTACGATAAAACGTATTATTTAGCTTAGTATGTACACAATAATTGCATTTGTTTATTATTAAGCAGTTCCAGACATTCTTTCTTGGCCACAGAGTTCAAAATGTCTAAATACGTTAAAATATGAAAATTAAGATTTTTCGTTCCCTTCTTTTGCTCGTTTATTTTTTTACATTTCTTTTTTTTTTTTTTTAGTTATTTGAGGTTAGGTAAGTCCCCTCTGCATGTCTCTGGCTAAGGCAGAGGTAAAAAAGTTCAGGGGTTCAGTTCTTTGTAAGAAAGTAATCTATCTTACAACGGTTGTGCAAGTAGGTGATTTCAAGATCACTTTTAACCGCTAAGTTTTATCTTCAATTAGAGGTATCCACTATATCCACCACCCACGACAAAAGTAATAAAGAACTTAAAGGACATTACGTTAATTAGAAATGATGACAAATTAGGTAATAATGTAGTCTTGGGTCCGCATAACGTTAATAGCTACAAGATTATTCAATTATCGGAAGGCAATAATAATACGAAACTGGGTTAAATTCCAATTCTTCATTCATCCAGACAAAAAAAGGTTGGAGACCGACCGTACGAAGACGAGCGGAGCCGGCCGGAATCGATTCGACCTTGCTGGGCCGGTACGAAGTCCCACAGTGACCTAAGCGGTCGATCTCCTCCCCCCTCTTTCCCCCCTTCTAGGCCCCCCTTGCCATTGTAATGCCCATTTGTTCTCTTCTTATTGCTACTATTCTTTTCCCCGGTGGGGTCACAGCGCTTTGCGACCCAAATCGATATCCTTCCGATCGACCCCTTCCTTGCTTGTACCGACATTATTGCAGATTTCCATGAATATAACATAGAAAAAAAAAATGTTTTCAGAAAAATATTTATAGCACACTTTTTAGTATCCATGTTTATATTTAACCTTAGAATACTAGCCTTCTTAGTCGGTAAATTATCACTTATTATAAGTAATTTTATACGAACTGGAAATATTAAGAAAAAAATAGTTTTTAAGAGCTGTAATCACACTTATATTAGTAATTTCAATTACAAACATAATAAACACATTGATAGGAAGTTCATTGTTTAATGCAATGAATTGAAGAACATATCTTTTCTAGCTTTAAAAATAATAATACATTAATAATTCCAGTGGGTAACTGTAGTAAAGCACTGTTTCTATCTCGAAGGACCCGGGTTCAAATCTAGCCGTGGCAGACAATAATTTCCTGTTTCATTGTCTCTGTGAGTCAGCCCAGTGGGTTTGGAAGTCCAACCTCACTAACTGAGTACTCTTATTTTGGTAAAAATCTGGCAGTCAAGCGTAATTCTGTCCAAATAACCTCCTTACACAACCGTTGGTCTAGTAATAGTATTTCCTTACAAAGTACTACACCCATGACCCTCCATGGTTTGTAGCTGTAAGAATTTTTTTTTAATCATTATATATTATGTAATATGCTACTAAGTAAAAACCTCCTATAATACTTTTTGAGGGAATATTATTTAATTCAATGTATCGTTGGTGTTAAGTAAAAATTGCTCATCTTCTTACAAGATAAGTAATAATAGCTTAAGCAAAACTTGCACATGTTTTCCTTGGGAAGTATATACAATTCAACATTTACAACGACTAATAAAATAATCTTTCATATGATTTATTAATAACTAGAGTTAACGTATCTAGAAGTGGAGTGTAAAATTGTTGTGAATGCTAATTTTAAATATTTTTTCTGCAGTTGGCTAAAATTTATTCATTTAAATCCTGCTTTAAGTAAACTACATTTCAAGCTCTATTACCGATTCTCATATTTTTTTTTTTTTAGTGTTACACCATAACAGATATTCTGTAACAGTTAGAAATTCCCTTCATTTCTCTAATTATTTAAAAATCATAATGTTCTGAATATAAGTAGTTTATCATTTACAATGTAATCCTGCTGCCATACATTATTAGATTATCATCGCTTATCTGACAAAAAAACTAATTACTATTTGAGTTTTTTCGACCGCACCCGGACCATATTCCTTTCATCTTTACATACGGTCAATCAATATTCTTCCAGTATGTCCAAAAAAACTAATTGTTTTTCTTTTCGAAATCTTGTTGATGTTAGAAGCCGGGTTGCTGATTATGGATTTTTTTTAATCAGAAATTAAAAGACAGCGATAAATTAATTATTTTAAGGTTCCTAGGTGCTTTAATACAGACCATGAAGATAGTTCTAATACCGCGAACTAAGGTGTTGGCAAGCTTAGGTGTGATGGATGTTGGTCTGCACAGAGCTGGCAAGGCAAGGTGCCAGTGTGGTGGCCCGGGGTCATAGCGCCTATACTGTCCTTACATTAAGGATCAACAACAATTAAAGGAATCAACAACAATAGACAAAGTCACTACACAATTCTGATCACATAATAATATTCGTAGGTTAGCTTCCTGTCTCGAAGCTGGTGATGAAAAAATGAGTTAATAAGTTATTCATGCAACCTATGCTAAATTGGCTGATATGTTGTTCACTGAAGTAAGTTCATCAATTTTATTTAAACAAACTTTGTGAATTATTGTATCGATCGATATAATTTTACTTAAAAAATAAAACTCGAAAATCTGTTCTATTCCTCACCTACATCTAAAATGCTGTGCTCAGATCCACTTGTTTTCCTGGCCCATGGAAATTATCCATAATCAAAATGATTCCCAAACCTAAAAAGCCGCCTGAATACCCATCCTCCTACCGTCCTATCTCTTTGTTAGCTATCATGGGCAAAATCCTTGAGAAACTCATCTTAAAACGCCTGTACCCCATCCTTGATTCCAACCACATAATCCCAGATCACCAGTTTGGATTCCGAACATCCCACTCCACTGAAAAGAAGATTGCCTCGAGATCTTCTCCTCTAGAAATGTTATTGGAGTTCTATCAGTGGGTAGAACATGTCATGTTTTCCACGTGTTTTTATCATGTCACTATGTCACCCACAGCAAATTTACTTGTTGTATATATTTGTATACAGTTGTAAATAACAATAAATAAATTATTAAAAAAAAAAAAAAAAAACGTTTTATATCAAAATTAATACGCTGATACTATTGTGGAGCAATGAATGAAATTTATTAACACCTCTGATGAACGCTTCATAATAAATAACCTTCTCAGGTAGTGTGATTCAATTTCACAAGAAAGTGGCATACTCTACTGTTCTTTAAAGGGAAAGTGAAGCCAAAAAGAGGGGAATGGACCACAAGCTCAGCTTTGCGTTGAGGTTAATAGAAATGTGCACTAAAATGAACAGAAGGCAGCCTGTCATTGGCTCATACTCCTCTGCCACGCCCCCAGCGTTCATCATAAGATTTCATTGATAAAAAATTATTTTTAAATAATAAGTAATATGAATTCCTAATATCAGTCCTAATCATGGAGTCATTTTTGAAAAAATATAGTTATGGCATTTGATCTAACGTACATTATTTAAACTGATGATAATACTTAAAGTTTTTGTTACGTTTTCAACCACTGACATACTTTAAAAACTTCATAGATTGACTTGCAATTTAATTTAATCAGGAGGACTTTTAGTAATTTCTATAATTTTTCCTTCTATTAGTGAAAACTGCTCCTCCAATTTAATCCTTCTCAACTCTATCAAGATTGATTATAAGTTTCTTAATAATGAAATCGTGAACGGCTGTAATAAAATTTGGATTAGTTTTATCTCATAAAATCAAGTAAACGATTTATCCAATCTTCAAAAACATGATTCATAAATAAGCAATATAAACATGAAATAAATAAACTTAAAACTTACTTATTTTTATTTTGTTTACTATAATGAGAGATCAAAATCAATCTCATTATTCACCTTGTTCCATAAATTTGCAAGTATTATTAGACCAGACTAAAATTTCCTGGTTGTAAAAGCTAAAGACATCCACAGTGATGTGAAGTCCAGAAGTCATTTAGTCTATTGGTAACTCCTCTTGGAGAATAAGACATACTAAAGTTGATGTCACCAATATCACGTTTTACGAATTTAGTCAAATTATTTAATTCCATAACTATTCAACAGTAAATAATAAATAAATAAATAATTAATACAATTTATAAAGATTTTTTTTTATAAAACATAAATGATACCATAGCTTAATTTTAATTATATTCAGGCTGATTGTGAAATCTAGATTAATCTCTTTCATCAACATGTACCATAACCTCTAAGCCTATACAATACACAGTGCATCATTCGGTCAAATGGATGCATAGCTGGACCATCTCTTTTGACAATAATAATTTAATTATATTATTTCAAATTCTTGAGACAAGGTAATTATTTATTAAATAAATCAAAAATTCGTATCCATTTTTGTCTCAACACTTTATTTTTCACCAGTCCAACGTTTCGGACATTCTAGCCATCTTCAAGGACATCTTCAATATAATTTCTTCCTCACATTAATTTGAAGTTTCTTTTGCAGGCTATTCTTCCCAGGTCATTTTCTTTATTATAAGTTAAAAGCCTATTTTTTTTAAATTTAAAATCATTAATATTTAATTTTCCTATATAAGATTAACCACAATTAATACACTACCATATAACAAACCATTTATTAAATTTAACATATAACAAAAAAATTATTAAATGGTTTGTTATATGGTAGTGTAGTAATTGTTGATAATCTTATATAGGAAAATTAAATATTAATGATTTTAAATTTTAAAAAATAGGCTTTTAACTTATAAT
>NW_027105103.1:433636-435452 GCF_000696795.3 Halyomorpha halys
AAAAAATAGGCTTTTAACTTATAATAAAGAAAATGACCTGGGCAGAATAGCCTGCAAAAGAAATTTCAAATTAATGTGAGGAAGAAATTATATTGAAGATGTCCTTGAAGATGGCTAGAATGGCCGAAACGTTGGACTGGTGAAAAATAAAGTGTTGAGACAAAAATGGATACGAATTTTTGATTTATTTAATAAATAATAATTTATTTGATTCCTTGGTCACAGTTGTGAACAGTTAGTTCACTGAGCAGCAATCTATTTGCCTTGAGGAAGGTTACAATGATGTCTGGAACGTCAGTATTTATTGAATATTTTTTACTTTTTTTTATTTCTTATTTTTAAAAAGAATGGACTTGATATTTAGGTTGGGTATATCATTTTAATCAAAAATAAATTTCATTAAATTGGGATATTGACTGGATATTATGCTATGAGAGGGGTACCCTAACCTCAGAGCTGACGAGATGTTCTATTTAGAGTGTTATTATTCAGAGGAGAGTCATACAGACGTATATGATATGATGAGACGCCCTGGCTAGGACACCGGAGCTGCTAAATCCGATCCGTCCCATTCTTGGCCTCCATCCAGGTATCTTACGCCATCGTCAGGAATACAGCTAGGATCGAAGACAATTAATATATTGGAAAATAATATTATTAAGTATAACCAGTCGTTCGAACCTGGTTAGAACTAGGAATTTTAGAATATAAGCTACTACACAACCACGTGATTGAAACTCGCTTAAACATCTTCATAAGATAGCAGATGTGACCCTCTAAATGAGACATTATAGCGCATCGGCCTTTGCACTTGTCCTGGCCAACTGCCGCACCCTCCCTCGTTCCAGGCGTGGTGCAGGGCTACATGTTTGCACTGCCACGTATACAATCCAGCATATATATCGATGTAGAGCGTGCTGTGTTCCCTGTTTGTTTACACTGGATTCAGTAATGATTGTTTATTTTGTAATATCTTTTATTACTGAGCCATGACAGGTTACGGAACATGAGTCATTACGAATAGAACACACAGTTAAAATTATGCATGAGAATGAACATTTTTTTTTTGTTATTATTACAAATTATACTTTTAAAAAATAAACTATATATATTGTTACATTTAATAAATAAATAATACCGATAATCAAAAACATTTTAATACAATTAAAACCTTTGTTTTTCTCATCGAATAAACATAAATACTGCTTTAAAAAAGTGCCGAAATTTCGGCCTAAATCGGAGATCTTAGTAAAACGTGATACGTGAATCATTAAAAATATCTGAAGAAATAATGTAATATTACATGAAGAAGTATGAAAGAGTAAAATAGTATATGTAAAACTATACTGGAATATTTCTTTTCTTTTATAAGTAAACAAATATAGGGATGAATGAAGAAATGAATAAAGAAATAAAACATGAAAAAAACACAAGCAGAAAACGTAATAAAAAAAAAATATAATGAGGAATAGTGCATAACATAAATATAAAGAATGACATTATGACTTATATCTGTGAATAAAAACTAACCAATAAAATTAATATTATAATCAATCAAAATTAGTATTTCATAAGTTATAATATTAATAGTTAATAAAATAGTCAAATGAATCATCTCCTTGTTTAAATGTACGGTTAAGTGTATCTCATTAAAAAATTTCAATTTTTACTAAATATTTAAGTATATATTTTAAAATTAAGTTATTTTTAATATCAATCTAAACTGTTTATGAAAAAATCATAGAACCCCATTTTAAACCTTCATTAGATATATTAAATACAACGTATTAGTGAAATTTTACTTAATTATTACATA
>NW_027105103.1:435558-506067 GCF_000696795.3 Halyomorpha halys
AGTGATACAAATTATAATATTTAATTAAAATTAATTTAATTTTAATATTTGAAAAATTTCATTAAGGGTTGCCCTTATTTACTCTGTTGAATTCATCTATTCCATAAATACTAAGCTACAACTATTTACCATTAAATATAAATATTTTAGCAATTTGAAATCTATAAGAAAGTAAATTTTAAAAATTTGGTGCACTGTGTATTTTAGGATTTTTCAAGGTAAAAATTACAAATATATGCTTTGTTACTACCACAAAAACAACATTAAAACAAATAATAACCATACAGGGCTTCTCGAATACAATCGGAAAAGATTGGGCGGTCTCGGCTTTCGGAAACATCTATCTCTTCTTTTCTCTTCCAATTATTTATCAAATTCTTCAATATTTTGTATTTATCTACTGTTTATTATTGCTAACTATGAAAATTGGTTATTTATTTGAATAAAGCAAAATTAAAGATACTTTAAAAACAGATATTTTTTATAAATTCGTCATTTGAGCCTTTCAATGAGGATAATACCCACTTGCTATTAAGGACCATATAATTCTACGTTGACATTGTGAATTTATTCAAAATCGTTAGGTTCATTATCGAAAAAATGTCAAAAATCGATTCTATAAAGTGGCACTTCTAGTTTGTCGATTTTATCAAAATCGATGCTGTAATATACAGATGCCCTAAATATTTAATTTAAGTTTTGTAAGAATTTTCGTTTTAAAGCGAGTCTGTTATTTTGACTCTGGAATCGCTTTTCGAAAGGTATCGACATTTTTCAAGACCTCAATACTTTCACTTACTATTATATATTCTATATATCGGTAATAGAAAGTAAAAAATATAACATTAATTTTTAAAAAATCCAAGTAATACTTACAATAACTAATTTATAATATAATAACTCCAGATTAACGGAGCCATTTAATTTTTTATTTATTTTTCCTCCCATAAAATGAAATATGGTTTTGCTATTTGTTTTACTTATATAACGTCTTCAAATACGTTAATACATATTAAAAGTATAATTAAATAATAAAATCTAACCTTTAATCAATTAGCAATATTATATTAATTTTACTTATATATAACTATATCTGCATCGTTTAACAAAAATTAATTTACAGAAAAAAAAAATCAAAATACATACGCGCATTTAATCCTCCCTATATCCCAACAACAATCTACTCATAAGAGGAATTTTTAATTAATGTATTTGGATTGAAGTGTCTTTTAATAACGGATTGCAGATTAATTTTGATACTGATAATGCATTGAGGTTATCAACACCTAGCACGAATGACCCGCTCTAGACACGCAGGGATGTGGTATTATTATCTTATTAACAAAAATATAAAAGATTAAGCCCTACAGAAATTCGCAATCTTAATTACATGAAGATTTATGATATTAAATATTACCTTATTTATGATACCTCAAAAGTTTCCAACATTTGATATTTTTTAATATTATAATATATTTGAGCTTTTTGAAATACATATACAAATGTGTCATAGTTTTAATTTAGAAATACATGGTTACATTTTACAAATTATCAAATCTCAATAATATCGGAGAATTAGTAGCAGAGAAATCGGATATCATAATGCAATCAGAGTTATTTATTCGATTTGTGGATTCTACGTATCCTTAACGTAAAACCTTGCATTTTGAAAATAATTATTTCTTTTTTTTATTATCTATTATAAAGGTATATTATTTAAAATAAATAAACAATTAAGGTTATTTAACCAATAGGAAACTCATTTTTTTAATGTTATTTACTGATAATTGATTATGAAGTATATTTGATTTTACATGGTAAAAATATCTTCTACAAGAAATAAACTTTGAATTTGATAATAATAGAACTGTTTATACAATATTTTTTTTTAATAACAATAAATAAATGAAGGCAATCCTTCCGCCGGACCCGCCTCACTAAAATCCTCAGGTCCTTAAGACTTAAGATAGTTAAATCGAGATTATTTACGCCTGAAATTGGAAAACGGCGTTAAACCCGTCTAAATTTATGACAAACAATTTTACCAATGTTTCATTTATCATTTGTTTGTAATTATTTTGTTAATTATTATTCATAATTTTATTAGTATTTTTCTAATTCAGTTTATTAATGACTCACTTTTTTTTTTTTTAGTCGGATGGGAATACAGCCTTTCTGCGGGCTGCCCGAGCAGGGCACCTAGAAAAAGTACTCGATCAACTGAAAAATAATGTTGACATTAATACTTCTAATGCGGTAAGTGTATTTTATTTATATATTTTTATAGTTACATTATTTTATTAATATAGTTAATAAATTATGGTGATATCTTAATTAATTACAATACATACACCTAGTAGATATAGTTATACTTATGATGTAACTAAATTTTTCTATAAATCCATTCCGCATAAAAAAAAAAAACTTTTAAAATATAAAATAATAGTCTATTAAAAATAATATTGAGAATGCACTTAACCAGTCAATCAAATAATCAGTGCCTATTGATAGATAAAATGTATTTACGCCTATCTCATTTTCTACGTTCAAAAGCATTTAATTTGAATTTAATAGTTTCAAAAGAATAGGAAGTCACTGTTTACTTAAAATCTAAAACCAGACTGTCTGGAAAAACTAGTAGCTTTGAAGACGGCAGCTGCAACGAGGATTAACATAATCGATATACTTCCGTGACTATAATCGCCTTCATGAATAATTCAAAAGGTAGCGGTTCAAATAATTTTATGGAGTTATTTCGCTCCTGCAGTAACGATCTTCTTTTGCATTCCGGAACTTTATTGTTCTATTTTGACGCCAAGCACCTCACGAACCAGAGAGATCTCATTCTAGATATTATATGAATTAGGAACTAAAAGAATCTTTACCATCAATGGATTTTTTTTTATGTATACATTTATTATTATTGGGTGATTAAAAGATGAATTAACAATTTCTCAACTACCTCATCCGTGTATTCTTCACTCATTAAACATGTTCATAAAGCATGTTGCAATTAATTATCAAATATCATAATAATATAGTTACATTAAACATTTTATTAATATAGTTAATTAATTACAATAGATACACATAGTAGATATAGTTATATTTAAGATGTAACTATATTTTTCCATAAATCATTTTAAGAGAACATAAAGCCGAGTTAATTTTTTTTTTCATTTGATCGATGCAACAATATCATTCTTAACACGTCACAAAATAGAAATAATAAATATTTTAAAAAATGAAAAAAAAAAACTGTGCTGAAGTTACTGTTTTACATAGTCATTTATTCTGGATAACCACACAAAATAGATAAATCTGCTTCAAGCCAAAACCAAATTCTCATCAAAATAATTTTAATCAGTGCCTTAAACAACAATGAAAAGATGAATTGGAAGTTTAGACCGTTTGTCTAGTAAGTGCTGTAATAGTCGAAATTACAGCATTGTAATTTCCTCTGATTTTCTCATCCTTCATTATACTTACCTCAGCCAAAGCGCTTGCTATACTACTCTACATAATATACCGCCACGACATACCTTGCATTTCTAATGTTTTGACAACGTCGAATGCAGATGACAGAGCAATCTCAACATAACATACAAGACCAACGCCACTATTTACGGCTGGTTCTACAACAGTATTTAATAAAATTATTAACTGGTTTAAACTTTGAAAGACCGGAATGAATAAAGGCAAATCACATCAGCTTTATTCTTCAACATGAAATATGTCCATATTTATCTTTGACAATACACAGATACCAAAATCAGACACTACTTTGAATTTACATTTGACAAAAGAATGACTGGGGTCCACTCTCACTGGGGTCAAATTTAGTATTTATCTTTAATCGAATACTAAGACCTTTTTCTTCACTCGTTCCGGACAAAAACCTGGACAGAAATTGAATACTTACATTTACTTGCTAAAAAAATTTGGACCTATGCATCACAAATATTTAGGATAATTAAAAATACTCACATTAATGAAGTTCTAATCTTTCAGAGAAAAACTTTTAAAACTACTACAAAAGCTATTAAAGCTACATGCCAACAATATAACTTAGGAAGCTGACTGTTGATAAAAACATCCTGACCAACTATAAACGCCTCCATGAATAATTACAAGGACATACTAACTTTCACTTAAATGCCATGAACCCAACACTCATACCCGGAAACGTCCATATTAAGCTGAAGAGGAGCTGGATGAGAGATCATCTCGTTTATCAACTAAATTTGATATTCCACTATTGCGTCGCTGGGCTCTGCTCTCCTCCATGCCTCTCTTGCCATTTTCATAACTGTTTTTTTTTTTTTTTTTGATAATCGAACTTTATTTATTGATAGATATTATAATCTGCCACACCGTTGTGGGAAATAGGTAATAGTTATGAATGATCGCATTCTTATTTCTTCTTAAAATAAAATAAAAATGAAAAAAGTACATAAAAATAAATAAAATCTCTTTAAAATATATACAAACAGAAGGATAAAGACTGGAAGATTATTGATTGACCGTGTGTAAAGATGAAAGGAATATGGTCCGGGTGCGGTCAAAAAAGAACAAAAAAATAGTAATGGAAGATTATTGATTGACCGTGTGTAAAGATGAAAGGAATATGGTCCGGGTGCGATCAAAAAAACTCAAATAGTAGAATTATACTATTTTAATGAGCCAAAAAAATAGTATAATTTTTTTAAAGTATATTTTATAATTTTTTTTTTAGTATATTTTAATGGGCTCATTAAAATAGTATAATTCTACTATTTGAGTTTTTTTGACCGCACCCGGACCATATTCCTTCCATCAGAAGGATAAAGAAAATGAACATAATCAAACTATGATGACTTTGCATGTTCACTCAATTTGCATGAAAAAATAAATAAATAAAATAAAATAATGATAAAAATAAAATAATTTATAGTCGCATTTACACTCTTATATACAATATTTACACAATCGACCTGAGGATCCCTAAGCCCACTCTATCCCCCACCTGTGAGGGATAGAGCAGAGCTCATAAGATCCCAGCGCATCCCTCTCGCCGCATCACTGATAATCAGGTTTGAATAAAGATTTGTTCCAAAAAAAAAAATCTTTTGTAATAAAAATGATCGAAAATAATAAATATACAAATACGATACACTTTGGCATCAAAGTGGTGTCAATTTCATTCCTCTTTATGCCCCCTCAGGTATAATGAACGAGGTGCCCAAGTATACCGACCATTCATTCTTGGATTTCAAGTGCTACTAATTTCATAATTAATAAATTTTAATTTTAAAATAATTAATTTTATATTATTAGATAAGAGTAAATTAATTATATTTTATCAAACAAAATCCGACCAATCTATTTAAAGACACACATTCAAATAATCGAAACCTTCAGACTTTTTAGAATTTTGTGAAAACAGCGTGTTTGACATTACTAAAAAAAAATCACGGTAGAGCCCCCTCAGAATATCCTAGTTTCTATTACGCATCAATTACTCTAGATCACCTCTTTCACTGTCAAGAACAATCCTGTTTCCAGTGTGATTCCATTCCTCCTCGGTCTAAGATTAACTTTGTCTAGCAAATCTCAGTTACTGTTCTCTGGAGTAAGAATAGGTCTTTCGCAGGTCTTCTTTAGCTAAGGTTTCACCCTCTCTGTCTTCCTCAAACGGTTAATTCTGTGACAAATAACAAGAAAATCCTAGCAACCAAGTTTCTACTGTCAGAAGCTGTTGAATTAATTTTTCTGAGCTCATAGATTTTTATTAATCGGTCATCAATGAGATTGGTGACTTTTGGACGACCTGAAAATGAAGCATTAATATTTTTTTAAATAACATATATTATACATGCACATTTATAAATCATGATTAAATTTTTTTTAAAAAATCTCTTTCCAATTCTTAGGAAACTGAATGGACAGGAAGTATTTGAATTGGCAGGATTAGGAGTAGGAGAGATTATTTGAGCGGCGGAAGAATGGAGGAGTGAGATTCTTTAGGGATGACGATGAACAACGTTTTCAGAATTTTAAGGCTTGATAAATTTGAAGAGAGCGGGAAAATAGTGAAATTAATACTGACAATGTTTCCTTTAAGAATATTAATATTGATTTTTTTCGTATCAGAATTAGTTTTCAAGATTTCTGGAAAATTAATATTTCCATATTGGTATTTATTTTTACCAAAATATCGACTGAAGGAAGTTTTAGACCATTTTATTTTCTTCAGAATATATATTTTCTACTCATATATCTTCAATTGATTTAACGTTTTAACAATTTAATATTGGCTGCTGAATTTTCTGGTTTTCCGTACAATCAGTATTTTGGTTATTATCGTTATTCATAATTCCCTGTACGACCTAGTATATTGGTTATTTACACATACAGAGTATATTGGCATATAAAGTTGATAATGATAAATAGTCAACATACTAGCTCGTATAGGGAATTAAGAAAAATGGCAAGATGTGATAACAGGCCTCATAAAAAAAAAAATTCTATGTATTATGATCCGATTTTAAGTCTTACGTTCTTTGTTAAATATGAAGCTAGTGAATGGTAGCAAAAAAACGTCTTAAGTTTGATCATTTTAAATTTCAGCATGCTAAACTAAGCCAACTTCAACAAATTTTAAAACCATTCAGTTCATGATTTTATAACAACAAAACTTTGCTTTATTTAGGCATTTAAATATTTTAAACAGAGCTACATTCTACTGATATTAAACTAATAATTGAATTATCATTAACTTGAGTAGTTTATGACTGGTTGCTTCCTATTTACCAAAAAAAAATAACACTTAAAATAACATAAAATGTCAGTTTTCTCCTATTCTATAGAGAATCGGACCATATAAACTTTACGTTACTTTTGAGATCTGCTATCACTTCTGAAAATATTTCTCAACATTAAAACCCTGTATAGTTATATACTATACATATTATAGTTATATACTACAATACTAATCCTTTATTTTTATAAAATATCTCTTATGTTCCAGAACGGTTTGAACGCATTACACTTGGCATCTAAGGATGGCCACATACAAGTTGTTGACGAGCTCCTCAAGAGGGGAGCTAATGTCGATTCCGCGACGAAAAAAGGAAACACTGCTCTCCACATCGCCTCTCTCGGTAAGTTCTTTATTCTTAATTATCTTCAAAGATTAATGTATATATTGTAAGTCAGTAATAATGTATATAATGAGAACAAGTCTGACCATTACCCTTTTTATTTGAGCTAATATTATCTAAATCACAAAAAACAAATCTGCAAACTGGGCCAAAAAAATAAATACATATAATTAGACAACAACTAATATAAATATCTCTTTTCGTAATATAGATTTATATTTTAAAAATAAGATGTGATTTCATAAGTGAATATTAATGATGAGACATTGATGAATTTTATTTTGAATTTGTATAAAACAGATTATCATAATATACTCTACTATCATAATTCCTCTCTTAAATATTTTCAGTTTTTTAACATAGTATTTCAAATAAATATCGTCATTTTGGTGCAATTTCACATCTAAACAAAAATATTTAAAATAAAATAAAATCTTTGTTTAATATTTAAAATAAAATAAAATTCGCAGTCTCCATTTCTTAAATTATAAATATAAATTATTTTGTAATGTTATATTATTTTAAATATGAAAATTACCTACGAACTCAACATAAGTTTTACCATTGATAATTAATATGCAATTTTGATAAACAATTATGTAATTAGAAGAAATGCATTCCGAACGTCTTTTTTCTAAATTCTACTAACGTTAACAATGTAAAAAATGTTGTAATTTTATTAGTGATAAATTCCATCACCGTTATTATTCACTTTATATAAAAACTCTCTGTAAAATACCAAAATACTCCTTTACTTGATCAAATAAGTTACAAAAGCCTCTAATGTTTTTCTATGATTTTCGGCTGTCTGCTTTTAGTTGTAGCTTTCTTTCGCACAATCAATCTGGGAGTATGAGAAACATTGCATTGTGTATTGACAAATGTTTACATTTAGTATAATGTACCGACTTCTGCCGCTAAAAAAAGTAGAGTACTCCTGCAACTCGCTTTTCTGTCTCTTCAATTTATCTCTTGTCCAGAAAAGCTGCACAAACCAAAGTATAACACAACTAAAATCAATTAATTGGAAGTATGATAAAGAAATAAATTGTTTTAAGTATGATAATAAATTGGCTGGACTCCAAAACTCAGTGATGACTTAATTATAACTGGAAAGATGCAAACACATAGCGAGCCTATGGTGGCATTTAAACGTGTTTTAACTAGAAAAAGTCACCACGATCAATGGTACTAATAAATAAAAAAAAAACTTTTAACCAATCCAACGTTGTAATATTATTTAAAGTCTGGAAAATGTTTTCTTTCAATAATATTGCTCTTAAAGGTTATCTTGTATTTTACCATTGCATTAAGAAATATATAATAATAATAATAATTTTCTGCCACAGCGGGCCAAGAAGAGGTGGTACGCAGGCTGGTAGAAGCCGGAGCCTGTGTTAACGTGCAGAGCCAGAATGGGTTCACCCCACTGTACATGGCCGCCCAGGAGAACCACGACACTGTGGTCAGGTTCCTCTTGGCCAACGGGGCCAACCAGAGCCTTGCCACTGAGGTACGTAAACAGAGTCTTCAGATAATATCCTGCGAAATATCGCTTTTCCTGCTGTCATTTCTGCATACAATCCCAATCCTCTTTTCAGGACGGATTCACGCCATTGGCAGTTGCTATGCAACAAGGACACGACAAGGTAGTCGCAGTGCTCCTCGAGAACGACACGCGAGGGAAGGTGCGGCTTCCGGCTCTACACATCGCCGCCAAGAAAGACGACTGCAAAGCTGCAGCTCTTTTATTACAGGTGAGGAAGAAGATAAGAGGATATGTAAAATAATTTTCTAGAAATGCTTTTGTTTGTTCATAGAATTCCACGTTTCGGATAAAATAACGAAACTTCAGATATCTAGAAATAAACCAATATAAAATTAGTATCATTCTATAATAAATATTCGAAAAAAAAATCAACTGATGACTTGGTTTACAGAACGAACACAACCCCGACGTAACATCGAAAAGTGGTTTCACTCCACTCCACATCGCAGCTCACTACGGTAACGAAGGTATTGCCAACTTGCTCCTCACTAAAGGAGCGGATGTGAACTACGCGGCAAAGGTAAGTGTAAGTTATCGACTTTTGACTTTTGGAATTTTTGTATTTTGGGCTATCATCTGTCCTCATCTACGTCCTTCGGTCTTGGCTTTTACATTTATTTTACATAATTTATTTTATGTTTTCAATCATCTAAACTTCAACATTTCAAAATCCTTGACAATAATTTTAGAGTGGAAATAGGAGGTAGTATAATCAATCATTTGTAAGTGAACTTTTATATTTTATTGTAGAACGTGATTGGTATCACAATTTTAATCCAGGTTAAATGATATTCTGAGTATTGGTTGGAATGGCATCTTAATAAAAAGTATAATTAAATCTTCCAAAATGCTAATTTAGCTAATCTAAAAAAACATTTTATACATTTTCCTGCTTGCAAGAATGAGGATACACATTTCAATGTCAAGGACAACATTTTAATTTTGATTAATCATATTATTTTAACGTTATTAACTAAAACAATTAGACCCATACCATATAGCGTGATGTTCCTTATCTTTCTTGAATCGTGTGTTGACCATACGAAATAGCTGCAATGTCTGAAAACTGTACTGATAAAGTAAAAATTAATTGAGATCTTGTCACTTGTGCTTTTAATACCTGAGCATTCACTTTGTCCTAAGAAGCAATTGAGAAAAATTCCGGGCTAATGAACTACATTTGGTTCAATCCTGATTGATGAGAATCAACCTTGTAGCAGAATAAACAGAATGGCCAATGGTACATTCTCAGATTAAAGATAAGATAATCAATCACAGTTCCGCACCGTTCAGTATGCAATGTCATCATTATCTTTCCCTCTCAATAAATCTATCCTTCCATGAAAGGAATCACATGAGGACTGAACCATAGAACTTCTTTAAAATTTTTAATTTATAATATTATCAATAAGTTGCAGTAGTATTTCGAAATAATGGATCATAATACTTTTCTGGAAAATTATCGCTGTTCTCATTCTTAATAATACTAAAATACATCATAATACATGCAACCTATACATTATTATGCTGATAATACTCGACAAAAGAAGACATAGGTTTACCAGATGTTTCATGAATAAGTATTCTAACTGGAAATATGAATTAAGGATCTGAAAACAAGAAAAAAAGTTATGTCCGTTAACGCTTTGTTCAGCAAATATTCACGTCTAATTATTCTCATTGTAATGGATTATTTAATTAATTAGGTTATAATAAATAAATTAATCAATGTTCTAACTACTTTATTAATGAAATATTTTGGTTAGGGTTGATATTGAACAAAATGCAAGTTTGGTCAATGACCTTATCTAAATGATTTCCAATACTATTCGGCCTCTGCTACTTTAAGAGAAAAATACCGAGCTTGTCTGACTGCTTAAAATAATCAATCACTTTAAACATTTAATAATGATGTTAATGTTGATATTTCATTAATAAAATAGTTGGAACACATATTTATCAATTATTATAGCCTAATTAATTCATAAAATTGTAAATATTTAGACGAAAATATCACCTAAATAAAGCACTAAGGACATACCTTAAAGGGAATTTTTTTCTTGTTTTCAGATCCTTAATTATTTTTTTCAGCTAGGAAACTTAACCCTGAAACACTTTTACATCATTTCAGTTTATTATTAATATGCCTCTCCACTCTTTGCATCAGGTCTCCTTAACCCAATCTCAAAAATTAATTCATCTTATTTGTTAACGCTCCTCTATCTCCGCCCCAAATCCATACCGCTTCCTCAGATCAAAGAATTGGAGGATAACTTCAAAAAATTAAAACCATTTTAGCTGATATAATTCGCTATAGTATATCAGAGTTGAAAACTAAGCAGACTCATCTGGCTAACTGAAATAAGTATTTCTGTAATACTAACCTTTAACCCCATCATTGTAACAGATTTGACCTAGAAGATATCTATAAAGATATCCTCAGCTATCGACTTCTTGAAGGTCTTGGCCAAGAAAGCATTTATGTCTAGACAGGAGCAACATTAATCACCTTTCAAACTGACAGGTGGAGTTGGCCATTTTTGTTATCCATCACCTCTTCTCCTAGTTCAAGCATCTCCATATCTTTTTGGAGTCAGATACCAATAAATGTTAAATTTATAGATACACGTACTTTCCAACAAATATCCGGTTTATTTCCATGAGAAACAAAACATTCAAAATAAACAAAGTATCAACAAAAATACTTTCACAAATTTTAAACAATATTGATTTCTACTTTTTTCGCATTTTTTCTCTTTTACATTTCAAACAGATACTGGACTAACACAATATCTAGTACTGAAGGCAAGCGAGGTTTTTTTTCTCGGAAATACATCCTCATAAAAGATGTGGAGGTGGCACAATACATAAGCGGATTACACAGAAAAATATTTCAACAAAAAAAAAATTTATTGATGGTGAGAACATCAATCAGGAATGATTTTGATTACATTTTTTTAAGCTTCAAAGTATTTTACTCTCATATAAGCTTTATAATACAAATTTCACAATCCATAAAAGAAGGGAACGATATTTTTTCGGCTTACTAAAGTTTCACAAAACATTTTTTCACACTTTATTTATACACCTACACCTATTGCTAATACTGTGACATCGGGCGGATATGATGTTGGATGACACTCATCGATACATACAACTTATTTAAATTTTAAAAATATTTAATGAAGTATTTTTTTGCTTATCTGATTATTTAAATTAATTTAGCTAATACACACATATTTTTAAATTAAGAAACACTAAATTCTAATGTAATCAGTTTAGTCTTAAAGTTTTACAATGCAAGTGTGTGCCTTGTTGTACAAGAACCCAAGAGCAGAAAAAGGTCTCTAAAGAAAAAAATTTCACTTTGATTACTTTAATGAAAACTTCGAATAATTGTCAAAATTGATGAGTCTGCCAAGTTATAGTTATAGTTATAGTTAGTAGATATCAAAACAAAAAAAATAATTTTCAACTCCGTATCTTTGAAACTACCTGCAAAACGAGGAAACCTAACAGGTCATTCTTTAAAGTAGATTAAATGTATTAAAACATGAGTCCTAACAGAGGTCTTTACGCTTAATATTTCTCAAGATACAGATTTTTTAAGAACAACATTTCATAAAAAATGCAATGAAAAATCAGTAGTTAGCGAATTGATTGTGGGAAATTTATATCTCAGAAACCATGTGACGTACAGATATCTATTAGCACTCAAATTAAAGCTAGCTTAATTTGCTAGAAAGTTTTTTTTCCTACGTCAAAAGAGGCATTTCTGCCATTTTGTTTCGAACAGTCAAATATACTTCAGCTTTGTTCACGTAAATCTTGTCTGAAATTAAGTCCGCCGTTGCCGCACATGTAATATGTCATTACCGGTCATCTCACCATCTCCACACAGGACGAAGCCACTCCTATTCTCTTCAGGTGGTGCCGCAAATAGTCATGTAGTAGCCAACCTGAAGCATGCCACTGCCACCGCTCTTGGTAAAGTCAATGGAGGGTACCTCTTAGAGTCTAGCAATGGCGCCCAGTTCTTGCCCCCACATTCTCCTCTACTCCTTTCCTCTGCTCTTTCAGTGATAGCGTTCGGGCCATTTATTTCGCCACGTCCAAGGTGATAGGAAGAAGCGGCTGCGGTTGGCTAGCCCCTAACCGTGCAAGTCGATCCGCCTCCTCATTCCCAGATATACTGCAATGGGCTGGCATCCATTGCATTGCCAATACTTTAAGTATTTCTCTTTGACTTTCTATAGTTTTTCGGCATGTGAGAATTCCAGCATTAGCCGAGGGATGTCCAGACGCTATTGCCCTGGAATCCGATAGCAGAACTATCTTCTTTTCGCTGGCGTGAGTAAGCTTTTCGAAAGCCAAAGTAATAGCAGCTACCTCTCCATCAAAATTGGTAGCGTTTGCTCCAGCAGGTGCTGACAGTTGGAACAGGCTACTATAGACACCTGCACCCGCATTTTTAATTCCCCCTGTAGCTGACCCGTCGGTGTATATATGGATTCATTCTGGCTCAGGGTAGCGCTCGGCTATAGTCCCGGATGATCCTGGGGTCATAGATTTGTTGATGGGCATTATTAGATCCAGTGCTATAGCGTATGGACACGTCCAAACGCTTTGTTTAGTCAAGTCAGGCAGAGAGCTATTTGCTCAAAAACAAATTTGCTAGAAAGTAGGTCAAGACGTTTATTTTCGTAAAAGTGGTAGTTTTCATGATATTTGCAAAAGAATAATTGATTTCAATTTGTTCGGACAAAATTCCATATGCGAAATTCATACTCTCATGCACATATCACAAAAATGACTACCCCTACAAAGATAAATGTTTCACTTCTTTATAGTACATTAAACTATCTTTAATTTGATTCCTGGCATACATCTGTAAGCCTAATGGTTCCTGAGATATAGTTCAATAGTGAAACAAAAATAGTCTGCCAAGTAAAGTTAAGGGGATACAAAATAACGTTTTTGGAGCTCCATATCTTTGAAATACTTAATAGAACACCATTTAAAGTAGAGTAAATTTTTTAAAATTTAATGTTGGAAAATAAATAGTTGTAAACTATTTTTGTTTCACTATTGACCGCAACCCTGACCATCTTCCTATATATCAATTTTTACGGTCAACTATATATACATATATAAATCAAAAATGTGAATTTATTTAGGAAAATATCATAAAAACTAATACTCCTACGAAGATACGAAAAGTTATTAATAACATTATAGTACATTCAATTGGCTTTAATTTGAGTGCTAGTAGATACCTGTACGTGAAATGGATCCTGAGATAAAGATTTCCCATACGTGAATTTACTATGGGAAATATTTTTAACTATTGATTTTTCAGTATATATTTCATAAAATATTGCTTTTTAAAAACTGTGTCTCGGGAACTATTAAAGTATTGAAGCTCAACTTTGGCTCATATTTTAAAAAATTTACTCTACTTTAAATGGCGTTCTATTAAGTATTTCAAAGATATGGGGCTACAAAAACGTTATTTTGTATTCCCTTAACTTTACTTGGCAGACTCATCTATTTTGACTTGTAATTATACATAGTTTTCATTAATGTAATAAAACATACGGTGAAATAACTGACTTTTTTTCCACCGAGCTCTTGTACTAATAGGGCTAATAAATTAATTAAATCACTTGTACAACATCGACCGTAATTAAATCCGAAAATACTGAAACAGGAATTTCTTTTTCTTCCTACAGTGTGGTCAGCTCTGTGATCCTACCGCCTTATATATTGAGTGATATATATTGGGTTCCATAATTATTTATTAGGTTGAAAGTATCCTGAAACCATTTAAAAAAAAAAAACCAATACAAATGCTAACCATCGAATTAAAAGTCGATTAACCAAGGAAGAATTCAAACCGAATAGATTGAGGGTAGTGTTGGAAGTCAGTGCTGAATTTACAAATTTTTCTTACATGAGAGAAATGTTTCGAACGTATCTTAAAGTGCTTCCTCTTAACCATTTTTTCTTTAAAATAACTGAAAAATGCTTGAAAAAGCCGCTGTCGAAAATCATTTCACTTAGTAAGTCATTTTATTCAATAGAGTAAGTCATTTTATTCTATAGAGTAAGTCATTTTATTCTATAGAGTCATTCTTTTTTTAAAACACATCTTATTTCATCTTTCTGGCTTATATCATTTTTAAATTTAAATTATTTTCGTATGCTTTACTTCTTGGCCTATCTTTGCATTTGATGTTATCATATCTTCTGGCTATCTCTTTTCATTTTTTCCTTCTTCTTTTTTTATAGTGCATTTAAAGGAATGTATGTGTGTTTTTCATACTTATTTTCTTTCTTGATTATTTGTAGTTTCTGTTTCCATTAAAATGCTTTTAAAATTTTTATCTTTGTAATTTAAGACATATTAGTAATAAAATTTATATATAAAGCTCCTAAAATGATATATCAATGACAAAATAGCTATTCTTCATATCTTATTAAGCTGTGATATAAACATTGTATGAGCCTAATTGTAAAGGGAAACGTTATTTTAGAACCGGTTGCGATCATTGATTTAAAATGTGTATTAATTATTTGATAACTAATTAAGTTTCTAATAATTTTCAGGTAGTAAACTTCATAACCTGTTAAATTCACTTAGCAGATTTACATTTAAAATGCATTTTGCTACTGAATCAGTAAAAATAAATTGATTAAAAATGTTTTGCGATAATAGATTTCCACATGTAGCAATATATGATTTAAGAACTATTATGTTTAATTTTTAAACTGGAGGCGGGATAAATGGTTTTTAAAAAAAATTAAAATAGTGAAAGTCAATTGGTGAAACAAAGAAATAAAAAAATTATACATTATAGCTCAAGTTACAAGAATTCCAAAGTCCTAAGTTGATTGTTTAGTGGCTTCTTGATCTTAACTGAATATTGTAGATTCTGAAAGGCATAAATTTACCCTTTGTTTTATTATTATCACAACAGCATAACATAACTCCACTGCACGTCGCTGCAAAGTGGGGCAAAGCCAACATGGTGGCAGTTCTTCTAAGCAGAGGTGCCAACATCGAGGCCAAAACCAGAGATGGACTGACCCCGCTCCATTGCGCAGCCAGGTCTGGCCACGAACAGGTAGTGGACATGCTTCTAGAGCGTGGTGCGCCAATCAGTGCCAAGACAAAGGTGAGTTTTTTATTCAAACGATTAAATTTAATGACATATTGCATACCAATAAATAAGGGGCGCAACTCAGAAAGGTTGTTTTTATTAGAACTATTATCGGAAGACCTAGACAAAATAGTGCAAACGAAGAAATGAACAAGTTATTTCAACCCAATTTTCTATAATTTCAATGCAAACAAGATACAGCTTAAAATCATAAATGATGAACCTGCTAACCATAGTTGAGAGAATAAAACATCGCGGCTGTTTTGAAAGTTACAAAAAATTAATTTTTCCCTAGGAGCTCCTTCACCTAGTTTCTTTTCACTCTCCATCTATTCATTTTTCATTTAAGGATTCAGGTTCAGAGAAAGAATGTAATAAAATGAATATAAAAAAATTAATAATATTTGTTTCTTTAATATGATTTTATATTAAACATTATCATTTAATTGCTGGTTTTTTCCCTTAAGTTTTACCTTGTAATGAATGGGTGCCGGTTCACAATGGTATACCTGGTTATGAGAATGGCGACAGATTAGCAAGGAATGGTTTTAAGAACCCTCCTACAAAGCCGAAGAGTTTATAACAAACCTTAATTACGCAAAAAGTAGAATAAAGGCGGCTTATGGCATAACTAAACTATATAGGCAATATACAAGCTGTGTCTGGGCGGACCCTGTGACAACTGAAGTAATGAAAATAACCGGGACCTATACTGGTCATTGTATATTCATGTTCAACCTCAAGCTTACAGGATCACCTATGTGTAGATTATATACCACTAAGGATGAAACAGCATATCACATTATCAGTTGTTGTGACCGATTCGTAGGTTTGAGGTTCGTACTGTTTGGTGTGGTCTGAATAGTGACCCTAAAACAGTATGGATAGATTAATCCATTAAGTTTAATTACATTCATGTAATATATCGATCTCAAGATCTAATTAGCTCATTATGATTATATTGACGCACAAGGTCTAACCAAAGCAAATAACGATTGGAATAGTACCATTTTCATTTTGGACGTACAGCGTCACTGATGATGTTATAATGTTATTATTCGAGATGATTATATTATCATGCAATAATTTTTCATACACTTTAAGTTTGAAATAATGAAAAAAGTAAAAAAATATATATATTTGTGGCGAGAAATTGATCAAGAGAAGTTTTTATTGTAAACATTCTTTAGTGTCTAAGACATTTTTTTTTTTTAACAATTTTGTATAACATGTTATTTATTCGAAAAAAAAGTCCTAAGGTATCCCAATATTAAAGACGTATTCGGTTCTGGTTAGGACTATATTAGATTTAGTTTATTGAGTGGGAAAACATTTCGCCACGTTCACAACAAGAATAGCAAAATAGGAACCATAGACAATAATCTGATTTCGCAACCCTCGAATCCATTAATAATGATAAAGTATGGCCACTCCAGAGCCCACTCCCCAATTCTCGGTCCATCTGTTCAATGACTGCCTCTATTGAGTTATCCACTTTTGCAGAACGGCCTCGCTGCCCTCCACATGTCGTCCCAAGGGGATCACGTGGACGCGGCACGCATCCTCCTCTATCACCGCGCCCCCGTGGATGATGTCACCGTGGACTACCTGACGGCTCTTCATGTGGCCGCCCATTGCGGTCACGTGGGAGTCGCTAGGCTACTCCTCGACAGGAAGGCCGACCCTAACGCCAGGGCCCTCAATGGGTTCACGCCCCTCCACATCGCCTGCAAGAAGAATAGGATCAAGGTGGTCGAGCTGCTTCTCAAGCACGGAGCGTCCATCGAAGCCACTACAGAGGTAATTTCAGTTTCAGATAATTACATAGTTATTATGGATAGAAAGCAAACGCCTATAAAATATGTTCCGTTGTTCGAAATTATATTTACAATAGTTTATTTTTATATAGTCTGGCTTGACACCACTCCACGTGGCCAGCTTCATGGGATGTATGAACATTGTTATCTACCTGGTCCAGAACGAGGCCCACCCCGACGTGAAGACCGTCCGCGGGGAGACACCCTTACACCTGGCAGCGAGGGCCAACCAGACCGACATCATCAGGATACTGCTGAGGAATGGAGCTCAAGTCGACGCCAGAGCCAGGGTAAGAAATTTAACATATTATACGAATACATTGAAAATAAGTTATTATTAAAATATTACATGAAATCCATTATAGAGAACCTAAATATATATAATGAATGAAATGAAAAAAATAAGTTTATTCTGGGACAAAAGTCCTCTTAAAATAATTACATGGTTCAGACTGATGTTAATTTGTCAGGCAAGATATTTACAAAATTCTGGTATTTAAGTTACAATTACAATTTGATGGTGATAATTAATGATATGGATACGCTGATAGTTTACATTGACAGGGAAGTTTGGTATAGTAGAAGGAGAAGAAATATTGTATGTTTAAAAGGAAAAAAATCACACCAACAAACTATTTAAAAGTTTCAGTCAAATTCTTCCCGTATGCCACTCACTGTCCCTTCCATATCACAAAATCATTAAACAAGGACCTAGACATACCAATTGTGACTTAAATAATAAAAACAATATAAAATGTTCCATGACTCAAATTCACATTATGTGCCAAAAGGTATTTGTAAAGTTTCAAAATAAAGAATTATAATTTTTTACTTAGCAAGAATGTTTATACGTACAAAAATATGTGTTTTTATAACTAAAAGTATTCGGTAATTTATTCAATTTCTTTATATTATTTACAAAAAAGATCAAAAAGTTAATATAATACTAATGCTGGTAAAATCATTATCAAACAACTCAACTTGATATACTTTTCTTCGTCGGGTTTAACTTATACCCGCTTTTGTCTCCAAAACGCACTAACCCCGACATAGCTTATGTTTTTCATTTTTTTTTAAATAGAAGAATTGTCACTAATCATAGTTTTATCTTTTTATCATAGTTTTATTTTTGGCAAAATTCTATTGATCTTGCAAGTTCTTTCTTTTTGTTTTCCAGGAGGAACAAACTCCACTTCACATAGCATCCAGGCTAGGGAACGTGGATATCGTGATGCTGCTACTCCAGCACGGAGCCAGCGTGGACTCGACCACCAAGGACCTCTACACGGCACTCCACATCGCCGCCAAAGAAGGCCAGGACGAGGTAATAACCCTTATCATTAGGAGAATGATGGACCACATCGACATTAGCTATCTCTTGTCTAGGGTGTGGAGAAGGAGGCCTGAATATCTCATTTAGTAGCAATTAGAGCTCGTGTAATTGTCGGTCTGTGATTATCCGAGGTTATTCCATCGAGAATGGATGTATTGAAACGAGTCTAAGTTCTTGTTGAGATAACTTGTTTAGTATTTGTGAAACTAGGCTGTGGGTGAACTATCAGGGAATTATTAGAATAGTGCTTAGTGCGTCCTATATATAAATAGAAATTCTGTAAAGCGTATTCTTGAGATTACTTTTACAAACAACAAATTAATTTATGTTTTTATTAGCATCGTTAAAAAAGATAAATGCGGGATCAGGTAGACACAATGAAATACAAAATAAGCGGAAATTTAATTACAATGGAATTATACATAAACCAACACATTTAGTACCTGTACCTAATGAACATTAAGAGCCTAAAAAGACAATTGCTTATTATTGTTGTTAACGTAAAAAGCACAAATTTAAATGATTAAACCCATATATTACTCTTAATCCGTTATTTATAACTTTAAACAAAAGAATCAATTATTACTATTTGAATGAAAAAAACAAAACAAAAAAATGTAAATGATCTTGTATCAACCATGGTTTTGTAAGATACTGATATATTTTTTCTGAATTTAAATTTATGAATTTTTTCAAGATGTCTCTAGAATGAAGGGATGGTTTGTTTTTTAAATTGTAAAAAAGATTTTTTGAGTTTTAGAATTATTATATTAAGATGTTATCAAACGGTGAACTATCGAATCTTTAAAAAAATAAATTTATTATATAATAAACATATGATAAATTATAAAGATATATAATTCCATTCTTGAATTAATAAATGAATTTGGATTGATCAAATTAATAAAAAGTATAGGAATTTTTTTTATGTCATAATGAATAGCCTTTTTCATATATTTGATTAAAAAATTTTGAAAACTTAACTAAAAAATAAAAAATAACGTCAGTGAAACATTAGCCTAAGCCCCGAGAAAAATATATTGAATGGCTCCGATAGGATTCACCAAAGGTTAATACCCCAAATTAAGAGAGAAGCCTTAGGAACGGCAACGTAGTTGCCTCTACGTTTTCTAAATGAATGAGATTAGTGGAATAGCAATAGAAAATTTCCATTGATATATATATAGTTGGTATCCAATAGGGTGAATGCTATTTAAAAAAAAAAAAAAATAAAGATCTCTTGGGAAATAATTTATGTATTAACAATGTGGCCACGATGGAAAATCATTTACTAGAATTAATATTGTCACACTGAAAAGAGTAAAAAGTGTTTGTTCTTGGAATTACTAAGAAACGTGGGTCCAATGGGATAGAGACCCGGTTTTTTGAATTTTATCAGTAATGAAAATCTAAATTTTTATTTCTCAGAGTTCTTTCTCTGCCTAAACATGGAAAAAATTATTTTGCAACAAAAATTCTCAAAACAGGCTACATCATAATTTTATGCCCGTTCTCCACTGCAGTGCCCTCTCCCCTAGTAATTCCAAGTACAAACAGTGGTACGCCAGTACAAACACTATTTTCTGTACGCTATTTAGACAATATTATTTTTGTTAAGTATTTCCAATCAGTTCCAAATTGTTAATAAATAAATTATTTTCCTTAGAGGCCTTTATTTGTTGAATATGTATTTAACTTTTAATAGCACTCATCCCCAAAAGACACGCTATATTTATCTCCCCATGAATTATTAAATTAGAAAGCTTGATTATTTGGCTTATTCTTACATTTATTTTTTATAAAAACAATTTTGAACATTGGCACTTACAATCCTGCAATTGAGACTTAATAACTGGAACAGTTTTTGAGTGATCGCTTTGTATTCAGCAAAAAACTCAACTCGCGTGCCACAAAATATAAACTTTCTCATTTTTTTTAGAATATCAGAACATGTAAATAATGTAACTTTTTGGTTTCTGTAGAATTTATTAACACATCCTTAAATTGTCTAATTTTACCGAGAAACCATGCACAGCAGGAGCTTACATC
The DNA here is from genome assembly GCF_000696795.3 of Halyomorpha halys. Lineage (NCBI taxonomy): Eukaryota > Metazoa > Arthropoda > Insecta > Hemiptera > Pentatomidae > Halyomorpha > Halyomorpha halys. Next base: position 456,612 of record NW_027105103.1, read on the forward strand.
GATTGCAAGTTGAGCAGAAGGTGAAGGGAACAAAGCATTAATGAATGGTAGTTACGTGCGAGTCCTATCGACTCCTGTACAATCTATAACTCTCCATGGCTACCCCAATCGACAACAACTAGTACGAACCTTACTCTACTAAACAGTACAGCATATTGACATTACTTGAGGCTGGAGAAATCTTGCTTTTCGGTGAATAGTTCTTTCACCGACCTTACCACAACAGAACCAACTTGTTAGTTTAATGTCTGAGACAAAGGAAGAAGAATCATTCTTTCAGTGACCAAACCATTTACTTGGGTAAATGTACTCTTCCGGTGTTTGGAACCACCTAACAGATTTCCTGATGAATGAGTCTCGTTTACTGTACGATTACCGAAAAGATTTTTTAGACTAAGAAAATGAATATAAAGCCCATTTGACTGGTGATAAATGATTCAGATATATATTGTTATTAATCATTTTAAAAACCATCACGCCTAGTAAACATTTTAACCCGGTAAACTTAAAACTGACTTTCATTTCAGTTCAGGAAATTTTACAATTGTAGGGTATTCGAAAATCAATGCAGATTTATGAATAAAATCGTGTTAACAAGAGAAAATAAAAAAGTCTTCTTTCCAAATGTAGTAAAATAGTTTTTCATTATATTATTAATTTATCTTAAATAACCAAAGTTTATTTCCTTTTCAATTTTTAATCATCTTTGGGGATTTATAGAATGTATCAGACCATTTTATTGAAGTCCGATTGATGTGGCATACACAATATAATTACATTTTTTATTTCTCTTATATTAATATACTTAAAAGTAATCAAAGGGAATAAAGTAAATTTTCTCTGGTTTAATTACGTTGGAGCCAGATTTTGGTCGGACCGTTTAAGATTGGAATAGATCTGGTCCAAAAAAAAACCTGAGACGAGAAAATTACCTGTTACAAATATAAAAAAAAAGTTTTGTCCCTTTACTATATCCTATTTATATACATAATAATCTATTATGTAAGTCGCTGTGGGTTCATCATGTTCTTCAATCTCAAAATCTTTTTTTTTGGTGGCGTGACAAATTTTCAGATTTTCTGTGCGAAGAACCATAAGTGGCTTTTTCGCGCCCCTCCCCCATGTTATGAAGGGTTAGGGGCGAGGACTTCATCTCTCATATATACCCGTTACAAATCCCCGAAGTCAAATCATAGTCCTTCGTTCTTTCCCCCACCCCCGCTTCCCGTCCTCACTTCACTAGACCATTTCATTTCCAAAAAAAGAAATCTCAACTCCATTAGTCCGAAATTAAAGCTCATTAAATGTGGAAGTAAAATATAGAGGATAAGTCGCCAGGAAACGTGAAACCAATAAAGATAGGCCCTATGATGAACTCCTGGGTCATTGCAGAGTAGAAGAGGAGTAGGAACCAATCACCGGTTGCCTTCTGTCTAACAAGGAGAGTGCAAGGTCTTGGGGTCACGGATTTAGTTCAAATTTTATAGGATGGTAGATTTAGTTTCCCTGTTGATGAAGATATATGATTATAGGGGCGACTATTTAATAATTTTTTAGATATTTGCTATTGAAGATGCAATTCACTCATTAAAGTCAGTTCTGTAGCAAACGGTTACTCGTAATGGGTTCAGCGTAGCAGCAACGGATCGGTGTTCCTCGTCGTTAGGAGCCGGGTTAGAGTCCGTGGAGGGTGAATAACTTTTTTTTTTTATATTATGTCTATTTTAAGATACATAATGGAGTTTAAATAAATTGGAAATGAAATGTTTTTTAATGACTAGAACCTTATAAAAGTTTTATTTGTCATTATGATTTGTATAAGTACAGAATAATATTTATTACAAAACAATAAATGTTTTTATTGTTTTTGTTTACGTTTATATATTTTGTAACGGATCGGGTTACTACTACGCTAAACCCATTACGTGTACTCGTTTGCTTCAGAACTGAATTTAACGAGGGAATTGCATCTTCAATTGCAAATATCTAAAAATATAAAGTAATGGCCCTATAACCATATATCTTCATCAACAGAGAATTTAAATCTACCATCCTACAAAATTTAAACTAAATCCGTGACCCCAAGACCTTGCATTCTCCTTGTTAGTTTACATTACAATGACCGTTTAAATTCCTATTAACCTCAGCTCCGAAGGCGTTGTCAACTCCCCTCTTTTTGATTTCACATTCCCTCCGGTATTTACGTGAATGTAGAGCAACCACTGTAATCCCACCGTTCAGTGGGGTTTGAGGATTTGTTGAAGAAATGTATAGAAAAGAATAATAGAATTGTCTACTTTATATTGGTTTTAGTCACGTACAATTTCAAGATAATATGAAGAGCGTCCTCTAAAAAGGCTATTGATTGAGAAAGATTTTTAGTTTTGGCGCATGACAGCTTAGTTAAGGATTAGAAGCTATCTTTATTGCTTGGAATTGTGCAATAATAAACTTTTTATAGGGAGCACTTCTACACACTCTCAACTCTCACGCTTGTAATAGTCTAAAAATTTTCAATACTCAAAAAATTTAAAACATTAAAATATAAAATAATTTATAGGATTATTTCCTGAGTACTTTTGTAAAAATCAATTTTTTGTTTTTAATTTCACTTACGTATAAATAAGGATATAGTAAGAATAAGCCTTGCCATCATTAATAATTAATAAAACATTGGTTTGAAAAGCGCAAGGATTAATTTAAATTCAAACTACGGTGATTAGTGAAAGTTTTATGTTGCAAGCACCGCATCAGGTGTTTTTAAAACGCAAAACGCTTGCTTGAAAATTAGTAGAAATCTATATTGAATTTATTTTCATGTTTTTCACTGATTTTCAAGCCATTTATTTATCAGAAAGTTGTATTGAAGTAGAAAAAATAAATAAATAATTAACGGCAAATAAAGTCAGTTACCAGGTTTTCACGTGAGGCCATCAATTATATCTACTCCAACTAGGCAAGGAAGGACAATTAGGCTATTTTTACATTTTCTTACAAATAAATAAAATATATAGAGAGGGGGGTATTGGGATTCTGAATAATCTTGGATTCAAATGAAAATCCATTGAAAATGAACGTTTTAAAGTCTTCAAATAAGCAAGTCTAACAAAATGATCTGGATGTGTATATGTATCTGTGTGTGTATGAAATAACCTAGCTGAAATAAAAAAAGTAGCATGAAACTGAAATTATATATTGAGGACTTGTATATCTCTGGGATATTACGCCAACTTTTTCGCTGAAATCGATTTTACAGAAGTGCCCAATTACATAATAAATTTTATACATTTTTTTTACAATTTTTTCTAAAACGGCTCTTACAATTTTATCGTATGTCCCTTAATGTTAGCTAGGTCTTATCCTCATTGAAATTGTCTGACAGGGCTTAAATGCCAAATTTAAATAAAATCTCTCTTTAAAGTACATTTAATAGGGGTATTCATGATCTTTAGTTTAACATGTTAAAGCGTGTTAAATGGAAAAACTCGTGTTAAATCGAGAAATAATTCCTTCCTTTGCCATGTTAAAACGATGTAGCATATAACGTGGTTGAGAGTCTGTTACAAGGTCTGTTAAATGGAGAATGACGTTACGCACATAGTCTTTGTTTTGATTGTGTTAGTATTGTTTTGTATGTTTTTATAACTAATATAGCAATGGATGACAATAAAAATAATGAATCAAAACATAAAATTAAACAATGACATAAAATTTTGGAAGGAAAGGTTATAAAACAAGTTGCTCAGAAAATCGGCTAGGAGCTCTTATGCATTTAACATTTAACATGATTTTAAATAGGGCTACTCACAATACTATACTTATAACATTTAACATTTGGTAAAACATTTTACATTTAACACAACATCATGAATACCACTAATTTTGTGAATTTGAAAATATAAATCATCTCTCATTAGTGGTGAATCATCTATCAAAAAAAAGATAAATATGATTTATGAAAGAATTTGGTAATTAACTAAAGGAGAAAATGGTTTTTATTCGACCGCCTATGGAAATTAACATAACTAGGAACTGAAAGCACCCGACCTTCCACGATCCCATTCTATAACCTTAATATGTACTCGGATTTGTAATTTATTGTTAAACTGTTCTATTCTAGACATTAACAAAGTTGATAATCGTTTTTTGCACCAAGAAATACCCATAAATACTAAATTTCATTGCAACGGAAAAATAAAAATTTATTGTTCAAAATTCTTCCCTGAGACTTAAGACATTTTTTGATTAATCAAAATGATTGCGATAATTTCAACACAGCTCCACCAATCCACACAAAAATTGGGAGCGACAATAACAAAAAGAAAATAGACCGAACGATATAAAATAAAAAGTTTGAGTTTACTTTATTCTGCACTATTTCTTAAAATGTCAGTGCTATTTCAAATAAATTGCTAGTTTGAAAATAACAATGATCAATTTCAAGTGTGGTGGTAAGTGAAGATAATGTGATTCGCGCATCACACCGGATCTATTTACTTCCGACACCTCACTCCATAAGCTAGATGAGAGTAAACCAAACTGACAGAAAACCTAAGTCTAGAAACGATTGTTGAATATTTAATACGAATCGATATCTGTCGTACAACGAGGTCGGAGACCTTCAGGCAATTCCTCTCGTGTCATTTAACAAAATAAAAATCTTATAAGTCTATACATTTTTTCAAATATCAAAATCACCGGATTTCAATGCTCTAGTGATCAACGTCGTACCTAAAGTTTATTATAATTTTAATATTCTCATCTTGTTAATAAAAGGACATATCGAACTGTTTGCTCATATCTAAAAATAAGATAGCGTTTAGTGAGGAATGTCTCAGTTTGAGCTATAGGTAGATCATTGTTTTCAAAATGCTTATTTCGGATTTAGGAATAAATCGACTTATAACGTAATTTAAATTTCTCGAAAATAAGTTTAATACAATTTTTCCTTTTTGAAATAGTTTCAAAATCGTCCTTTTCTGTACACAAGTAATAATAAATTCTCTTCCATGCATATTCTAAAAATAATCATTCATTGTATTTTTTATTGTAAATTAAGTGCTCGTGAAAGCTTAATGTATTTTTGTATTGTATCAAGCATAGTTGTACTTTTGACTAAAAACTGAATTAGGTGCTCGTCAAAGCTTAGTTTTAATTAAAAATAAGCAAAGCACATTTTATGTATAATTCAATATAAATACATTTTTTTCGACTCTGACGAAGCCTACAAAGTGGGACGGAACGTTGGTCAACAATTAGTAGTTTTCTTCTACTGTTTTGATAAATTTGCTTTCATGGTTATTTCAACACTTTAATTAAACTTTTAAAATACACGACAATTTACTAAAAAAAAAAGATTTGAAATATTTTAAGATAGAAGATAATTTTAAATTAAATTAGAGTTATCTAGGATGTAAAATTAAAATATTTGGTGCGGTGCACTACACAACTTCCACTTAACATCCTGCGTTGAGTTGAAATTAATCCTGGCTCGTTTCAGAACAGATAATTTACATTATTCACTGTGACAATACTTCCCCGTACAGAGCGATGAGCCTGTCTAGCAGATTAACAAACTTCGATTTTAACAGAAATAATATTTAACATTTTTGTTTTGCAAAAAGCATTTATTCAGTGATAAATTGTTATTGAATCAATATTGAAAATACTAGGGATAATTTTACGGCATTAGTCAGCCAGTCGATTGAAAGGTTTAAGTATAAGTTAAGTGAAACAAAAAAAGTAATCATTTCATAAATATGTCGACATGACAACAGTAAAAAGATTAAACGGAAAAACTCCGTACAAAATCATATTAGAATAGATATTCTATTAAGGTCTTGTTGGTCATTCCCCATTGCCTTCTACGAATTTTTAAGTTAAAAAAAAATGTAATTTTTTTGGTTTTCCTACAATTTATAGGCTTTCCTACAATACGTCTATAGTACTACCATTATTTCCGGAACTGTGTTTTAAAATCTAAAAAAAAAATATATTTTTCCTCATATTTCCTTAAGTATCAAATCCTTTCGTAGTTTATATTTATCTATTTTTAATGACTAGTAAGAATGTGAGATAGGTAATTTTTTCTTATAAACAAAATTAAAGGTATTTTTTTTTAAATGCGGGTTTAAGGCCTGACAAACTATTTCAATGAGTATCTCATATTAAAGACCACCTAATTTTATATTGATATACCTAGTTTAATAAAAATATTTGAAGCCATTTTTGAGAAAATGGAAAAAATATGAAAAAAAATATTCTGTAAAGTTCCACATTTGATTTGTTGATTTTAACGAAAAAGTTACTATCACATCCCAGACACAATATGTAAAATTGTGTAGTTATATGTTAGCTTAAATATGTAATTTTAGTTTCATACGACTCGTACTTTTTAAGTTAGGCTAACCACACTCGCACATACACAGACCACTTTGCGAGACCTAGTTATTTTGACTCTGAAACTCTGAAGACCTTGCAGCGTCTATTTCCATTGAAACTGGAACTCGAAATTTTTCACGATCGCAACACTTCCCTTACTATATATTCCATATATAGGTAAATGAAAGTAAAAATCACTGACGGTCGGGTAAGCTTCCTACCGCCTATTTTAAACTGTTATGACAAATTAAAATTTGCTTGAAATTGTTGTTTTTTTTTATTCTGAAATATTTCTGAATGTAATGAATGTTTTGTATGTAAATTTCAGTGTTTGGAATGTTGATAAAATAAATTAATTGATTCATTCATAACTTCTTTCTTTGTAAACTAACATGTCTTAGTAGTAGAACTAACCGCAGTTCCACTAATATTAGTAGAAAATACGTAAATCAACAAGTAAAAGTTAATATGGTTGAGCATAGAATGCGCAAAAATAACAGATTTAATAATAACTGAAAAGAAATTAAGACTATTTACATGAATCTCATCTCGTTCATAACCTGTATGCAATATAGTAAAATTTAGCTTCTAGCCTAGGTATCTTTTTTTTTTTTTTTAAATTTGAGTAAGTTGCAGGCCACTCTCTAATCCGATTCTAGAATGGGGAAGGAGGAGGAGATTAGATTCCAAGAGGAGTAGGTTTTACTCAAGGATACCTTTCTAGGGTGAATACGCAAATCTGATATATTAAGAGTCAACAATTTTTTTTTTTCCTAAGCCCTAGTAACTTGTTATGCTTCCATGCTTTCTTTCTCCTAGCACAGTATAAATTGAATTTTGTTTTGAATTCATTTCTATCTTATTGTATACTTCTTAACCATATACATAACAAGATATAGTCCTGACCCATTTCACCAGTGTTGCACAGAGGAAATCTCATTGAGTCAATTAAGTCTATCTAATGGAGGTGATTTTGGAGAAGATCATTTCCTATCACTAAGCGGAAAGGAACTAGTTACTCAGCTTGGGTAAGATTGGATCATCTTTATTCAAAAGCATTTCCCACTGCTTATCCTCTGCTTGGATTTTGTTTATGGCATTTGCCTCCTTAAAGTAAGAGTATACTGTAGGTCCTGTCGTTTAGTTTGGTATGGTCTATGAGTTTTGCTAACTTCACAACTTTTTCATTACCATGTTTTTGTTAACATGGCCTAGTATCCATTTGCCTTGCTATAACCCTTCCTCTTTTAAACAGCAACCATTTTCTTTCATTTTTCTTCAATAGGAGATTCTGTAAAATCAGGTGTGGATAGTTTATGTATTTCAGCTTGGGAATCGTTGAAGGTTAGGTGTTTTCATTTCTTTCAATCTTGGCTTCCATTGAAAGTTTAAAAAAATAATAATAAAATTAAAATATAAATATATTGTTTTGATAAATGGTCATAGTATCAAAGAACTTAATTGGTTAAGTCTTTCCACTGTTAATCTGTAATTATCGTTGACTGGAACACAAACAAATCAAAAGGTTTCCATTTTCCTATTAATCAGTGAGAAAAATCTATAGTGATTCACAAATAAGATTCACTCATGCACACAATAGCATAATATAGTCCTATCATTTTCATTAGTATAATTATTAATGTATGATGAATTAATTAACTGATAATTTCACCGCATTAAGAAAGTTTTTTATTAATTAAATAATTGTTTGGCCCATTGTTAATATTTAGAATCAAAGGCTATTATAATGTAGGAAATGTGGTAAAATATTTTTAAAAAACACTAATTATTACTAAATTAGCTTTTAAGTAAAAAAAAACAAATTTCAGAGAAAAGTACATATAAATCCTTACTTTTCATTTGGCAGCAGTCAAAAAGCCATCCAGTGCCAACCAACTATTTAGATAAGGCTAAAGAAAGAAGACAGTGTCTTGTTTACTAGGCATTTTGGGAGTTAAATGTGTTCAAGTTGTAAATAGACTGTCACCCAAGAAATTAATTATGAGACCCATTTAAACATCATTTATATGCATTCATATATTAAATTCTACATATTCATTTCAGATATTAACAAATTTAAGGCATTTCAAAAATTTCCTAATTCAATAAAGAACCTGTCTAATCCAAACTTTTTAGGAAAAACAAGATAAGTTTTTAAAAAATCAACTTTGCATTATTGAGTATTTTTTATTTTATATTTTAGCCAGTGGTACACTATCTAGTAGAAATCAATAAATAACATATGCTCATCAATAAAATAAAATAAATTTCATAAAATATATACAATAAAATAAGCCTAAATCGAAAAGTTATAGACTTGTGTGATTTCATACTTTTTTCAACAATTTGTTACATCTTCGCAAAATTAATGTTTTACAAATTATCAAATATTTTATTTCACGATTGGTTATTTGTAAACTAATACACTTCTAATTTATTAAGCATTGCTAATGTATTAAAAGTGTAGTAGAGATATACAGCAAAGTAAAAGTGAGTGGCTGGAATACTGGATAAGAAATGAAAAAATCATAGCCTCTACGTCTCTGTGCAGTTAGTCCTGGGAAAGACCAGACTTTTCAATTACCGACTTAAAAGTTCTGTCATCCACAAGATAAGCATTTCTACATCTAAAAGATAGATGGGATTGACAACATTGAAACAAAATTAATTTGTTGTATTTAACAAATTAAAATAAATTATTTCAAATATAGATAATTACTTTGAAGAATTCACACATTAAAGATTTACTTCTACACAAAAAAAATTATTAATGAACATTTCTCAGTTTAAATACGAACTGACTAACAGACAAAGCATTATAAGTAACTTCCAAGGCTTGTTACCCTGAAGCAGACCTTACTTCATTATTACCCATTACAGCTGCTTCTCAACATTCTATTTTATGGAATTTTTTATTAAATAAAAACTATATGATACATGTTCTGGCAGTATACTGTGATACATATTTAAAACAAAACTTTTCCATAGAATAAATCAAAGACATTTATTTTTGTGGATGTTAGAATTGTTGTGTGTTCATTTCATATACTTCTTAGGTATTAAAGATGGATACTTATGAAGTTCTTATAGACAAATGCTTATAAAGGTTAACATGAAATAACTTTCTTAAATACACAAAATTAATATGTGGAAAATAAAATGAACAAATCTCATTTCATAAAATTAAATATGACAAGATAATTTTAAACTGATGCTACTGTATCAAGGGTCTCTCAGATGGCCTCAATACTTCTTCTTACTCCATACTCAATACTCCAACCAGTTTCTAGTTATTGTTAAGAAGAGGTTACACTAGCAGAGAACACCAGTCTCCTGAACTAGAGGAAGCCAAGCAGGAGGGGAACCAGGCCTCAAAACTTGGTATAAGGAGAAAAGGTGGAAGGAGGTTTAAGTAACACCTCAAAAAAATACTTGTTGACCAAGTAGAGTCCTGAAGGGGATTCTCAAGGAATCTGACACGTAATCTAGACAGGATGATATTACATACTTCCGTAAACCATTGCCATTCAGAAGTGTTCAAATAGTGAATTATTTGAGTTTACCCAAGAGGTTTCTGTGAATTAGTTTTATTGATATCATGTTCAATAATTTATTGTTTACACAATTTTATATAAATATAAATAAGGCCATAATTAATTATCTGGTGTTTGTCAAAATTGTTCGATTTGATGACTTTTGAACGTCTTCAAGAGCTCCCGACTGTGTGCTGTTATAATACAATTGGTCTATAACTGTAAAAGAAAAGAAATAATAAAACTTGTCAAAATATATTAGATAGACATTGAATTATTGTTTATCTTAAGTGCCTTGGTCTAAAGTCTAAAGGACAGGAGGAAAAAAACATTTCAATATCTTTTATTTCACAAAACTAAGACATGTTCAAACCATTAATTTTTCTATTGCCAAAGTAAGTAGATGTCCTAGTTACTTGTTGCGATTTTTGGTTCTGTTAGAAATGAATGAAAGTGGTGTAGTTCACTAAATAAAAAATAATAGATTCAGTTTTCCAATCTTTCACGATTGCTTAGGTCAGAATTTATATAATAAAATTTTCTAATAAAATTAAATAAAAAAACTTATTAGACAAAGTGGATAGGATTTGGTATAAATGGCCTGAATTACATAAGATAATTGCTTGTTTTATGAAAGAAAACTTTCTTTGATATCAAAAGCACACATTTTATATCTATTTTTTTTTATAAATAACAGTTAGATAAAAAATTACATTACTACTATCATGTTATTTTTTTTTATATGTATATTGGCATTCAAAACATAGATCATCCCAAAACATTCACAATTGGACTTATGCCACTCCATATTCACCAAAAGTTCTCTGTCCACCCAACGGCAATATAGTATGGCAGACCTTCCTCCCACTCAGTATTTCCTGTATTCTATATTTTTTAAATAATATTAATGAATATTATTAAAATTGAAATTACTACAGCATTATACTAACTAAACTATCTTATTTCACATAAAATACAACACAATGTTTTGAAAAATTACCTGATAATATACAGTTTATATACTTGATAATAATTACTTCAGTAAAATGTTAATAATAATGCTAATAGAGCTAAAACAATTTTTTATTTACAATATTCGGGAAATTCGTCTTAATTTTGTTTCTGCAAAAGTTAAAGCATTTGAGTCAAAATTTGATGTTCTGTTAAACTTAGACACAGTATACAACAATTTATTTTCTTTTTGAAGCTATAAAAAACATTCATGTTTATAAATCAGTCTGCACTGTCTCGAGTATGATAAAAGTACTTGATATTATTTTCTACAGATTGAAATTTAAATTTTATTTGCATATATTTGTTCAAAAATCTTTTTGACTGTGTAGCTTTTTTTTTAATAAACTCTTGTTGGGTCCCCCAGTAGCCCAAAATAAAATGACTTTACACTCTCTGTCTGTTCCTATTAACTGACCTTCCAACCAAATCATTCAAAAATGCTAACAAAAACAGTATAATAATTATTTCTATTATAATTTCTAATTGCTTATTTACATAATTTCAAAACCTTATTCAAATATGTAGAATAAATTGAATGTTTTATTATTGTCAAATATTGAACATAATTGAACTTTTAATATTCATTTCAAAAATGTTTGTTTTAATTTAAAATACGATACCAGATCCTGGTATCTTGCAAAGTTTAGCAGTTAGCAGTAATAGTAAACTATAAAGACTGAGTTACCAGAGTCTTGCTGAGTAGCAGCATGAATGAACAAGTAGCAGTGTGATTGAGAAACTAAAATTAATATTGAAAAATTCTCATATTGCAGGTTTGTTTGAATAGCGGCACTCTTGACAAGAAAAGTTTTGATTGTATAATGAATTAGATGTATTCCTAGGATAGTAAGTACCATAGATTCAGGTTACTTTCTCTTTTGGAATCATCTTAATGACTGTCCCAATGCTAGGGTAGGGTTGTCCCTAAGTATTCCTAGACTACAGCATAATCTATGGAGAAATTCAAAGACAAAATGTGAAAACAAAAATTTAATCAGATGTGCCACTATATAAGCAAAGCAGTAATATGATCTCAATACTTTACAGAACAACTGGAACTAACTGTAAGACAGGAACACATTTAGACATATTTCTTCATAGGGACCTTCAACTGGTAATTTTATATTTGAGATGACTCATTCAATGTATTTAATTGTATTCAAAAAATGTGTATATAACTCTTTGCAATTAATATTACATTTAATAAATAATTTATCAATATTGATTGTAAAAATAGTGTTGATCAATTATATGTAAGTAGAAATTCATGAATTTTTCACCTAATCTCTCCACAGGTGGCCTCAGTCTTACTTGAAAATGGAGCCTCACTTGAAGCGACAACAAAAAAAGGATTTACACCCCTTCATCTTGCTGCTAAGTATGGAAATATGAATGTTGCCAAGCTTTTGTTAAGAAGGGAGGCACCAGTTGATGCCCAAGGAAAGGTAAAAATCAAGTCAATTCAAATGAGATGAATAAAACTTATAGCAATTATTTTCTAAATTGATGAAAAATAATTTCACTCTCTTCACAGAATGGTGTGACACCATTGCATGTCGCCAGCCATTATGACCACCAAAATGTTGCTCTACTTCTTCTAGAAAAGGGAGCTTCCCCTCATGCAACTGCCAAGAATGGCCATACCCCTCTCCATATAGCAGCGAGAAAAAATCAGGTATTTTCAAAATATTATTTTAAGAAAAAGTGATTATTACTGGATTGATATGATATACATTATGAAATTGTTCATTTTCAGATGGATATAGCTACAACACTCCTTGAGTATGGAGCTAAAGCAAACGCTGAATCTAAGGCTGGCTTCACACCACTCCATCTTTCAGCACAAGAAGGACATGCCGAAATGTCAAGTCTTCTCATTGAGCATCAAGCTGAAGTTAATCACAAAGCTAAAGTGAGCATCTAATCTTATATAATTTATACTCATTAATGAGAGATAAAATAAAAACAAATTTAGAGGGAGAAATGTTTTATTTATTAACAAGTAATGCTGCCTAAATACAATGGGTTGCTAGAAATACACAGCATACTAATCAGTACTAGGATAAAATATAAATATTAACATTAGAAATTAACAAAGTTATAATAAAATATAAATACTAACATAAGTGATTAATAAATATGTAATATATTTTTTACTTTTTTTTCTGTTATAACTTCGCCATAATAAATTATTAATTTTTTTTTATTTGTAATAACTTACACATACTAGATTAATTTCTATCCTTTATTTTTTTCCTTTATAAATTTGCTATTCCTTCTCTTCCATTCTTCTTGTTTTCTTCCTCACACTATATTTTTAATTCCCATAATCCTTTCCCATTCACCTCATATACCTCTTTTCCAGAGACTCAACACAAATACTCAAGGAATTATGGAAATTTTGTTTTAATTTATGGATTCATCAAATTTTTGTTAAAACTTCCAGTATGCACACATTAAAAAAAATGAAGTTGTTAAATAAATAAAAATTTAGAAATAATTAAAAATAAAATAATAGTCTTAGTAGTAAAGTTATAAAAATAAATATTCAAAAATATAACATTATAACTAAAAATATTATTAAAAGTTAAAACAAAAATATTATTTCAGAATGGCTTAAGTCCACTTCATCTCTGTGCCCAAGAAGACAGAGTGGATGTTGCGACTATATTAATAAAGAGCAATGCACAAGTGGACACTACAACAAAGGTAAATAACTAATTTATATAAAATTAATGGTTCATTCTATCTTGAAAAATGTAATTCAACATTTAACAATTTTCTAGGCTGGATACACTCCATTGCATGTTGCTAGTCATTTTGGCCAAATGGGAATGGTAAAACTTCTATTAGCGAATGATGCCTCTGCAAATGCTGTCACTACAGTTAACTATACTCCACTTCACCAAGCAGCTCAGCAAGGTCACAGCACTATCGTAGCAGCCCTTCTAGATGCTGGAGCTGATCCCAATGCCCAAACAAATGTAAGTAGAGGTTACGGTGGTGGGAACTTCCATTTAACATTATTTTAATTTTCTTCTAGATTATTTTTATCAGATAGAAAAAAAATTTTTATTCCGATCGAAATCAATCAATTTCATATGTAAACTTTCAATAACATAAATTATTAATAATTATATAATAATAATATAAACCCATTAAAACAATTATAATTAATTATCTGTGGTTCAAAAGCTAAATATAATCTATAAAATTTAAAAACATTCATTTCCAAAATCATGATATAAAAAGATTTTTAATGATAACCAACAGTAGTTTTCTGCTCTCAGATGCAACAATGATTTGATTTAAACAAATATAACTTATTGCAAAAAAATAATTTTAATTAAAATAAATAAATTAAAAGATAATGGATTTTCATAAAATAAAAAAAAAAACAGCCAGAAAAATGCAAAATAAGAATAGGTTCTATTATTTTAAAATCCACTAATTAGAAAATATATTAATACAAGAGCTCAAAAATATTATGAAAACTAATCATGCATTTACCAAAAATTTTTAGTCTCTGTTTATTTTATAAGAGTTAGAAAAGATCAATCAAACAAAATCATAGAGGTTGTTCCCAACAAGTAATGTTTGTTATGTTAGCCAGTTCCTTGACTAAAAATCAATGAGGTAAACTAATATTCTAAACTTTAATCTTTAATAAAATTTCTGTTTTATTGTATTTACAGCAAGGGCAGACTGGATTGTCGATTGCTCAAAAGCTTGGTTACATCAGTGTTGTTGAGACATTAAAAGCAGTCACAGACAGTCCCATCTCTCCTACTCCTTCTGAAGAAAAATATAAAGTTGTTTCTCCAGAAACAATGCAAGAAACATTCATGTCTGACTCTGAGGATGAAGGAGGTAATATATTTAAAACAATAAATTGTAACTATATCCACATTGTTAGTCTTCACTTCATTTCTTACTAAAACTTATTTTGCAGCATGGTCAGTGACATTAATATCTTTCAATAGGATTGTAAATTAACTAAAAGAAATTGTATTTGTAAAAATAATCCAAAATTATTGTTGATTAATTTTTAACTAATTTGAATAAATATTTATAAATGTGAACGCATGTCAAAGTAGAGCTTGATGATTGGTTTTAGGTAAATTTCATACATGAAATGAGTGTTGTACAGGAACAGTCTGAAAGCATTCTGAATCCCATACTTTTATTTTCTTTACCAATCACCAATGCTTGCTCTGCTTTCTTTTTTCTTATATTAACCACTTATTGCACTGAGGGTAGACTGTAACTGAGACAGGACTAATTAATATTATTTTTTTCTGCATTTGATCGACAATATTTAGGGTGGAAACAGTAGTTTTAAATAGCCTCGATTGCTAATTCTTGAATTATTGCATGAATAGTGTAGGGTTCAGTTCATAGTTCAATTAAACATCCATTACCATAAACTGGCTCGAACATGGAATATGGAACAACTGGATTTTGCTTGAATATAAAAAAAAAGTTATTAATAATTTTAAAAAACAAAAAATCTCTTTAAAAATCGTTTTAAGTTGTTATTAGGTGTTAGTTTAGAATGAGAAATCTCGTCCTCAAATCACGGTTAACAAAAGAAAACTGTATTTGATTATAGTTTAGAACAGTGGTTCCCAACCGCGGTACCGTGAAATAATTTAACAATAAGTGATTCCATGTCAACTCAACACAGTTTTGAGCTTTACTATCTCAGAATTACTTAAATTTTTCACAGGCATTTTGTTATTATCCTAGCCTGTCTTAGCTTTTGATGAAAAGCCAGCATTTGACACTCTATTATTAAATAGCATAAGATAAGAAACTTTCTGATTCTGTTTGTAGCCGAGGAGAACCTAGATTGAAGTCAAGGAGCTTCATGTAAAAACTTATAGTAATTAGAATAAGGATATTTAAACAGATATGTATCCTATCCTCTTAGAAGACATCTTTTGTTATAATCTAGATATTGTAAAGATCAGAAACAATTGTAATCAATGAAACAATCAAGGAAGCCAAAAACTACCTTTTTGTTGTCAACCAACAGAAATTATAGTAACAATTAGTGCACAAAAATAAAAATTGAAATGAAGAAAAAAGAATTGTAGAACAAAGAGGTAGTGACTAAAGCAAGAAACCAGCCTACATTAGTTAAATATTTCCTGCTCTCCAAAAGATAGCCATTCAGTAAATCAAATGAAATGGTATATGTGTTTGATCTTCAAATAAATATGTTCAGAAGAAACTGATAAAAAATTAAAAAAAAGATAAGTTACAATAAACCGTTTGAAACTGAGAGAAGAAAAAAACTGTAAATTTATTCGGAGAATTGTTTGCAAAAATTTCATTAAACAATAAAAACTACGAGTTATGTATAGTTAAGATAGATTTAACTGCCTATTTTTTTTTAATATATTTAATCAAATGCATACTTTAATTTAGCTTTTAGTTCTTTAATTTTTAGTTTCGTAAACATTTTCTAAACAATCCAAGTAAAAGCAATCTGCATACTGCTGATGCTATACACTTTTTTTTATCACTATTTAATTTATTTCAGTTTCTTTAATTATATTAGAAACCTACAAAGACAATTAAGCTAAGCAATCCCTTAAATCACTAAGATAATTTTTTTTTTTATTTCTTAATGACTTTAATTTTAAAAATATTACGTATAAACAAAATATACTATACAATTTGTCAAAATGGAGAGAAATATTATCAATGATTAATCAGCATCATAGAGAGAATTAAAGCATACTAAATTGTGTTAACCATAATAATAACCTCCTAGCAACTTGATAATGCATTTTCTTTTAGCTGATGTTCAATTTTTTGTTTTAATAGAAAAGTCATTAGCTTCATATTTTTATTTAAGCTAAAGTCATTTATTGGTTAATGTTGTTAGAGAAATGTGTAAGGGCTTATTGATTAACTACCAATTTTTTTTTATATAAAATAAATTTAAAAAAAAATTCAAATTGCTGCTCAACTGTTTTGAATTGCTAATGCTCACTGCATACTGGTCCATCTAACAAATTATATTAAACAATTATTAAAAAGTGAGGTAGACAGAGCAAGTAGAACATAATCTATACATTAATTTTTTTTTATTTGTAATAACTTAATTTTTAAAAATTTTCATTTGCTTAGTAATTCTCTGGGAAGCTGTTTTTGCTTTGTTACTACTTATGCTATAATAACATATTTTAAGCTTGTTATAAGGAAGTCCAGGTAGCCCCAGAGTAAGACGTATGGCTACTAAATCCAAGGACCCAAGTTCAAATCTGGCTTGGCAGAAAATTGTTTTCTGTTACACTGTAGTCGTGAGTCTCAAATTGGGACCCTTAATTGGGTAAAAATTTGGCAGTCGAGCGTGATTCTGACCAAATCTCCTCCTTGCACAACCGTTGGTCTAGTAATAGTACTTCCTTACAAAGTACTGGACCCCTGACCCTTCATGGGTTGTAGCAGTATAGATTTAATTTAATTTAATTAAGCTTGTTATAGCTTGAGCTATACAGCTATTTTAATTAGTTCATTTGTTTTATTTTAAACTGAACATTCAGAATGCAAAAATTCTCTTTAAATTTAAAAAAAAAACATTGATTCTATTGAATTAAATAAAATTAGGTAGTGTAAGCCTAGTATTTTATCTTATACTGAATTTGCCTCCGTAATAAGTAATTTGGTTTATTCTTATACTTCCTAATACCTTTCCCTGGTCCAAGGGAATTTATTACACAAAAATTTTATTGGTGTCCAAATACAAATTCATAGAACTTAATAATGAATTGAAATGGTTTAGCTTTTCTCATTTCTGTTTTAAGAATAAGCAGTTCTATTCGTGAATAAAAGATATTGTTTTATCTTCCAAGTTTTAATAACACTTTTAATTTCTGTTTAATATATAATAGTTCACTAAAAAATCACTTGTTGAAACAATATGTTTTTTTTTGTTTTTTTTATCAAACATAATAAAATATAAAAATTACGAAGTAAAAGAAGTTCTTCCAAGTATCGCTTTAGTTAAAACTCTTTTTTTTTTTTTTTTATGGTTCTTTTGAATTAGATACAAACATCAGTAGCATTGATATAGTGTGTTTGAGTGGCATTGATTCTATCACAATAACACCAAATAAGTTTACTCTGTTTGTCTGCATAATAAACAAACTTTTAACATGATGAATACTCTTTGTGTGCAGCAGTGCCAAAAAAAAAATATATAAACGTATACATAAACATTACAAATCAAATGAATTTTCTAAAAATTATTTTTTGTAATAACAGATAATTCCAGGCTTTATAGAAATAGCTATATCATAATAAACACAAAGAGCTGATGCACATTAGAATACTTTTTCTCTCTTCAGTGCTTAAGGTAGATAAATCATTGTCAATCGATCCACTGCTTTTAGGACTATAGTTAGAGCATCTATCCTGCTTATACTCCTTTGGCTTTAATGGAGAGTACCCTGACCTAGAAATAAATAATAGATCATTTGTTTCCATAGACATATTTACTAACTGACTAACAATTGCTTAAATATCTAAGAAGAAAAATAACATAATAAAACCTGAAACTCAATGAGACAATAGACAGACATTAACTATCCTCGGACAGCACAGTGTGATTGGGCTGTGTGTGATGGCAGGTGATGTGCTTGGTCTCGAGTACGGCTTTAACCCAGCCCATCCCCACGTCTACCTCCCATACTTTAGGGGAGACTCCATTTTTACTCGTAAGTGTTTTCATCATAGTTATATTTAATACTTCTTTTATCATCTATTTTATCTTCAGAGGAATTCTTATTGTTTAAATAAAACAACAAGCATTGTTTCAGAAGTAGTAATAAGCATAACTTTCATTGTAGTGTGTGTTTTCATTCACTAGTATAAATATTTACAAATTCAGTTATTTTATTTTTAAATATTGGTAAGAAAGATTGCCTTGTCACTGAAGCTATTTTTAAAATAGTAAACTAAGCGCATGAAATTATTTAAAGATATTGCCTATAAGATTTTACTTATTACTGCAGTTACTAACTAAATATTTATATGACCCTCTATATAACAACTTCTTCAAACATTTAAATAATCATTTATTGAGATGTTGCGGTAAAAAAACTTCTATTTAGAATACTATCACTATTCTTTATTTTTTTTGTACTACATTTTGGGTTTTCCCTTATTTTGCTAAGTTATCTATTTCTTGATGAAATATTGTTATTTAGTTACATTAATTAAAATTTAAATGTAACATTTGTTTAAACAACATATTATATTATTCATTTTAATTAATATGACTAAATGTCAATATTTCATAAAGAAATAGATGCACTTAACAAAATGAGGAACATTAGTACATGAATATGGGGAAACTCAAAACGTAGTAAAAATATTGAATACTGATATTCTAAATGGCAGTTTTTTCACCTCAGCATCATAATAAATAAAAACAATCTACTTCTTCGGAAAGAAAATTCAGAATTAAGTTATCAATAAAATAGTAAATCTTGAATTTTTTAAATGTAAAAAATTAATTAAACCATTAAGACCACCCAAAATACCTATAAGTTTTAGTAACTTTTGAGGTAACCTAATTCACATTATAAGGCTTAATTTAAAGCTTATCAAAAGCAAGATTTCCAGAAAAAATTAGTAAACCTATAAATCTTGAAACAATTATCTTAGTACAGGACTCTAAAAGGTAAATATATTGACACTGCCAACAATCAAAGCCAACGATATCCTTCATTATTTTTAGTGGTTACTATTCTACACCAATAAAGTTTTATATTAAATATTCACAACTCAAATTAATTAATAATGTTATTAATAAAGATGAATCTTCAAACCTAAAATATTATCTTTAGTATTACATGATTATTACTCTTATTATTGTTTCTAATCTCTGACAAGCAATCTTTCTTCCATTGCTGAATATTTAATAAATGTAGATTTTTCATTAATTTGCATTTAGTACAATAGTACTAGAAATGTGAAACTAGAGAATATAAGTGATTAAAAAAAAAATAATGGATCGTATTTTGGAGAAACATACAAAAAAAAAAAAAAAATACAAGAGTAGCTTGAATATATCATGCTTCTTAGCGCAATATCATTTTTTTTTAATATATAGATAATATCCACATAATTAGCTTATTTAAGTTGCATGAATGATGCTTTGCTTAATTTTATGTCAATAAAAAATCTGAGAATTCATATTCTTAGCATGGAGAAATACTGCTCAGAAATAAATGTACAATTAATTTTTTGTTGATTATAAAAACAATAATTACAATGATATATACAATTACTAATTTATTTCTTATATAATATTTGTTTTTACCATTTTTTAATGCAAAACCACACATGTTCACTGAATATTGCACCATGTAAAAAGAATTCAGAATACAACATATATCACATGGATTATACGCCAAATAATTTACATGAAAAAAGAGAATAAAAGATACACATAGAAACTGTAAATTTAATTTGCAACAAAATTTCATCATGTTTTTTTTTTTTAATCCATATTGTAGACTTAAATAAATATAATCAGTTTTCCATAATTTCTGGACAAATTAAACATTTTAACAAAAATACACATTCATTTTTCCTCATCCATTTTAAACTACCATAAATTAATAGCTCTAATAAATAAATATGTGACCAGTCTTAATAAATATAAACATTAAATTGTAAATTTCTACTTTACTTTAAAACTTTTTTAAAAATAGATAGATAATCCCATAGAAAAGCTGTCATACTTATGAAAGAACAATTTATGTGACAATGAAGCCGTTAAAATCACTTACAATTCTGAAAAAGTCCATTTAAGGTTATTATTATTTTTTTTTATTTTGTCCTACAGTAGCATGAACTATAAATAACAAATAATTGACTACCCAGTCCTTGAATACAGATAACAGCTCTGATCTTTTATTTTTTTTTTCTCAAAGCTGATTTTATCATAAAGTTAGTTTACTAATAATTAATAATCGTGTTTTCATTAGGTGAGGATACGATGCTGAGTGAGCAGCCATATCACTACCTCACTGTTGATGAAATGAAAGGTCTAGGTGATGATTCACTTCCAATCGATGTGACTCGGGATGAGAGGGACAACAGAGACAACATAGGTAATTTTCCTCATCATCTATTGAAAATTTCTAAGGCAGAAACAGAAATGAACTTCTCCTTTTTTCCATAAATTATATTGATACTTCATTTTTCAAATTATAATATGCCAGTCAAAAAGAGATATGTAATAACTTTTGCCAGAAAACAACAAAAATTATTGTTAATTTAATGCAATACTTTTTAAGTTTTATTTTTATTAAGTATTAATTTTAGTACTTATTCTATAGAATAAGTTTTGTTAGAAGCCATTTTGAAAAGACGTTGGAATAAAATATAATTAGTTATATTTCAAATTCTCTTTTTGAGACTAACAATTTTTTTTTATTCATTTAGTTTTTAATATAGATAAATCAAATCTTATTATTTATCATTTTATTATTTACACTAATTCTGCTACTACCTTTTGACTACTTACCCTGCCATTTCCAAATTAATTAATTTTAATAATAACAAAATATATCCAAAAATATAATAGTCTTAAATATGATAGTAAAAATATGTATATAAATTTCAAAAAACTTTTATATATGCATATATATAACAATAGTGAGGATAACTAAATAAACCAAACTGAGAATAACCAACCAAATTAACTGAATAAAGTTACAGAAAGGATTTATAAATTTCAGACCATTTTTAGCTTCTAAATATCATTTCAAGCTGGAGATAATTTCAAGAAAAACAATTCAATTTGAGAAGAATTGATTTCAAAACATTAATTTTTTTATTATATGATAATTTTTAATTTGTTTTAGAAAACAAAACTTTTTTTTTCTTAAACTTCATTAGATAGAAAACAGAGGTGAGACTTTTTAAAAATCTTGAGTAATGTACCTGACACTGAAAATAAAGAACTTTCAATTTAATTCTTTCAAACTACAGTATTCTGGTATATCATTTTTTTTTTCTAAAAACTTGATTAATTGCTAAAAATATATATGTTTCAGATATAATATTCATATATAAAGTAGTACCATAAATAATTAATCTATATTTTGTAAACAATTCTTTGAAGGGCCACCAACTGCAATTGACGATACTGTCAGCCCACAGCATGTCAAGGAAACTTACACACAGTTCCATATGGCAGATAATATCGATATCGGCAGACATCCACAGCAAGTTGGGTATGATAATTAAATACTTTATAATATTATGTTAAGAAAGTTAAGTTTTTTTAAATATTTTTGAAACATTATAAGTTAAAAAATGTTATATCGCCTATTTTTTTAATGCTTTCATTTTTGGACTATTAGAAAACTTCAATGGAGGAAGTAAGTTTTTAACAATTAGTTTACTTTTATAGTTTATAGTAGTTCTCATGAAATAATTACTATTGACAATAATAATAAAAAAGCCAACTGTTTGATTGATTTATATTAAGTATAAATAATTATAAAATACAAATAATACATGATTTTTGGAATTTTAGTTTCTTGGTGAGCTTTCTGGTTGATGCAAGAGGAGGTGCCATGAGAGGTTGCAGGCATTCAGGAGTAAGGGTGATTGTTCCACCTCGACGGGCAGCAATGCCTCTAAGAGTTACCTGTCGATACCTCAAGAGAGACAAGCTACCTCATCCACCTCCACTTATGGAAGGAGAAGCCTTAGCTAGTAGGATTCTGGAACTAGGACCTGTGGGAGCTAAATTTTTAGGGTAAGGAAAATGTTGAACAACATTGTACCATGATCAAAAAGCATTTATGGAAAAATAAATACATTGGTACCTTCAGTATAATTAATCTCAAACGGTTTTGAAAAAAAAAATTATAATGAGGTTTGGATGGCTAAAAATTTGTTATATTGAGGGATTGAAAATTGAAAATTTATTCAACTTGTTTATGAGCGATAACTCACACACTTATTTATATACAATCATTGAGGTACAATAAATTGTATGAAATTCATGTGTGGTATCAAAAATTACACACATTGTAATTAAAATAAAGTACAGTCTTATTTTTCAAAATTATGCAAGTAATGGTATGTAATGTAATAGTAATGGTAATAGTATACAAGTAATAGTACTTATTACATACTGTGAATCACTTAGCCATTATTATCCAATAAAATTAAAAATGAAAATATTTACAAAAACATAAATAATATGTTCTGTTGGCTCAACATTTAATTTACATTTTCCATTCGACAGTCAAATAATGATTCAACTACAAGCTAACAGGAACAATGCATTTCAATCATTAAAAAAATTTATATTATTATCAATTTATACAATTTTGATCCTTTTTACTCTCAACCTTTATTCTTTAATAACTCTCCAACATTTCGGCCCTCAGGCCATTCTCAAGGAGACCTTCAATATTGATATCATTGTTTTTTAAATCTCAATTTGCAGGCTAATTGCCTATGTCACATATAATTTTTTTTTATATCCTAAATTTAAAAATCCTTTTTTTCCAAAAAACTTCTCCTCTTTCACCTATATTTATCACTTAAAAACAGAAAAAAATTTATATTATTAGGTTGTAGCAGTTTACAAAATAGACTAAAAAGAAACAGGAGAACAGCTCATCAAGACTCATTTATTCAAAATGACAATTTATTTTACTGCAGTGTATCTGTGGGCAATGCATTACATTTAGGTCCTTTTTGTAATGTATAAGTTACGATTTTAAAAATTTATTATACAAGGGTAAATTATTTTTCACTGAGAAAATTTTTAATTCGTTATATCAAGGTTTGTTTACATACTATAGTATATACCTTTTGTATAAAAGTATATTTTTTATTGATTCTTGAATTATCAAGATTAAAATTAAAAAAAAATCCAAATAAACACATTAAAAGGGTGAAAGTTAGGAGTGAGCTTGCTGCAATAATCACTTGTCAAATTAATTTTTAAAATCACACAGTACAGTGTACACAGTACAGTGTAAATTTATTCTTAAAATGTGCTGAGGTTTTGGCCTGAGCTTAGATCTTCACCAGGATATGAAAAAGAAGATATAACAATGAAAGTACAAAAATAACAAAGAATACGTTTAGAAATAGTAGGAATGCGTAGGAGAATTTGTCAAATTGTAGTTGTATATGAGATAAATGATTCGACTTCTCCTTTATTAATTAATTCAATAGCATAATTAAAAAAGGATTAGCATGTGTAGATGAACTAATCCTTTATTAATTAATTCAATGTTATTTCACCAATATTGTGAAATAAGGAAATTCTCAATAATAATGTATTATTCACACGTCCTACATAATTTCCTTTGAGTATTATCTCACGTCCTTTATGCAGCTTATATTACAATATTCCTGAGGACTTTTCTCACTCAGTTGTAACCTCATGGATAAGACAGCCTAAATACCCTATATGTTCCAGACAGCTAAAAACAGATACCAATACTTCCATTATAAGCTCCAGACCCACAAAAACTGTCAATTCTACAATCTTGTAAGCCAATTTATGTGGCGATTATGATTATATGTAAATTTACTCTTTCTATGTGTGTTTGTTTAAGCATTGCTGTACATATAAATATTTTTTAATCTAATTTACAAACATTTTCAACGAAGTTATTATGTTTTTTAGACCAGTGATGATTGAGGTGCCACACTTTGGTTCACTGCGTGGAAAGGAAAGAGAAATGGTTATACTACGAAGTGATAATGGAGAGACTTGGCGTGAGCACACATTTGAGGCTACTGATGAAGCCATTCAAGAAATTGTCAGGCATTCATTCGATAATGAAGGTTAATGTTAATACAATCAATGAATCATAGTCTTTTAATAATTAATTAGCAGAAATAAAAGTAGTTAATAATAAAAAATAAAATAATTAATATCTAGTACAATATTGTTATATATATTTGTTAGACAATAGCATTTTCATTGGGAACCATTTATTAATGTTATTTAATTTTTAATTTGAATCATATGATTTCAGAAATGGCTGGCTTGGATGATGGATCAAGGACAACGAGAATCCTTACAACAGAATTTCCTCATTATATAGCAGTTGTTTCACGTGTGAGGCAAGAGGTCCATGCCATCGGACCAGAAGGTGGAATGGTGTCATCGACAGTAGTGCCACAGGTCCAAGCTGTCTTCCCTCAGGGTGCTCTAACGAAGAAGATCAAAGTTGGACTTCAGGTAAACCTCTTCAAGCCAAGGAAGGGGGCACACCCTGCTTCATTGAAAAAAATCACAGTTAATCATATCCCTAAAAAGAAACGTTTCTCCCTAATTTGGTAAAATTAAATATCCTCTCGAATTGTAATAGCAATCACTGCCTTGGTATTAACTATCTAGTCATTGTTATTAAGACATTATTTTTAACTTAACTAGACTAAGTTTAGGTGATCTTAGTTTTTCATTTTTAACACAAATTTTTGAAGATTTGATAATTAGTTCCAACATTAGTTTACTATTATAAATTTATGATGAAACTATTATTATAATAAAAATTATATAAAAATATCTTCATTTAGAACAAATAGTGGATATAATTATTGAATTCTTGAATCATAAAAAAAGAAATTAGGTACAAAGGATGAACTGAAAATCCCTGATCATACTTTAAAATTATAAATTCAAAATACATTTGGCTATTTAAATTTCAGCTAACCTGCTGTCAGTATAAAAATATCTCAATTTCTGCCATTCTTACTATTAAACATAGTTACTAGCTCCTTCTTAGGTATTCATAAATTTTATAAATAATTTTGTTACTTATTAAAAAGCATCTAAAATGCAAAACAAAATTAAAGTAATGGTTATCTTTGATGGTGTCGCAATTCCCATTAAAACAAGTCATTGGTAAATGAAATTTTTGGGAAATAGTTATAAATATGTTTTTTCTTTTAAACTAAGAAGTACTAGAACAAAAATCTGACATTTTTCTAATGTAACATAATTTAATATATGTTCGACTATTTTTAAAATATTCTGAATAAGTCTTCCACTATGATTGGGTCATAGTTTTGTTTGCAATTATTGTGTACATTTTACTGTCTTCCAACTTTCAATTTCAAACCTACCTAGCTTTAACAACAAATGATTTTTTTTTAATATAAAATTAAGTATATTCATTCAGTTAAGTTAAACACCTTAATTACTGTACTCATTATGAATTCACTTAGGTTTCATAAAACATCATTTACTTATAAAACCGCAGTAACATTCATGACATTGGATTGATGAAATTTCTTCTTTTTTTTATTTATGTAAATAACTTTGGTCAGATTTAAACCATAAATCATGAAGAGAATTTTGAAATATTGAAAAATTTGTGTTGTGAAAATTATACAGTACTTGTAAAAACATATTTAATGGATTGATCACGAAAACCAGCCATTAGGAATTGCCATTTTGAAAAAATGAGAATATGTCAATGGTTTAATGTTGTGACTATTACAGTTATGAAATAAAGTTTTATCCCTAAAGGTCATGGATATGTAGGAGAAAAGTATATTCTAACCGTTGAAAGACATTTATTGGGTGATTCTTTTGATAGGTCCATTTTCTAAAGAGAGTTATTTTAACTTCCCACCTATGCTATGCACACCACTCCATTGTACTTTTATTAATATTTCAATGCAAGTTCCAACTATTTGAAGGAACCTCCAAGATTCCATGTCTTATGAAAACTGATTTTGTTAAAAGTAACTGTGGACAACCTTGATTGTTGTGCAACAGTTATTGTAGAAACATTAACTCAAAAAAATATCCAGCATTTGGGTTTTTTTTTTAATGTATTACAAGAATAGAGGCAATCCGTTCATTAATACAACATCTGTAATAAGTAAGTGACCTGTTGAATAGTCAGAGGTTATTAAAAAAATTTTTAGGTAACCATAAAAATTCACTATTAACTTTTAAAAATACCAAAAGCTGTTAAACATTATATTAATTCCATTCAGGCTGTGACCTGTTGCCAAAATATGAACATAAGTGCCAATTACTTTTCATGTTATGTGAATTTAATAACTTCATAGAATCAAATAAAAAACAAATTGTTCTGGTCTGGTCTGAGATATAATGAATTAAGTTTATTTCTTAGTGAATTTATGAGGCAATTTTCAAGTTAATAAACAGACATAAATATTCTTCAATGATACACCAGAACATATTTCAATAAAACTTTAAAGGAAAATTTCAATTATGGACTTTTGTTTGAAAAAAAGCATGAGTTTGATTTAATCAAAGTCTAACATTTTAGTATTATATTAAATAATCAAACCATGATGACAGGTTAGCCTTATTATAATACAATTTTATTTTATAAATATAAATGAAGAATAAAAATATATAGATTTTTGACTTCATTAGCGACAAAAAAACCCCAATGAAAACATAATAATAACCTACAAAACTTTTAATTAGGAAAATAATAAACATCTGACTAGAATACTATTTCTATAACAAAGCTAGGTTAGCACTATAATTGCATGTCTGCATGTGCCTTTCTATTTTTTTTTTTTTTTCATGTTCTTTTATTTTATCTAAGCTTCATTTAATCATTTATATATAGTTATTCTTTGTTGAATCTAGCTCTTCTTTCTAAAAAATTATAATTAACATGAAAACTATTTTAGGTCTCAAACAAAAGCATTATAAGCTTCAATTTGAGATACAAAATAGGTTTTAATAAGAATATTAAATAGGAGGGGCAGATTTGGAAAAGATAATATCTTATATATATTTAACTTATTGATAAATTTCTTAAAGACAAAATGTTGAAATTGTATACATTGTTGTAAGAATAAAATTATGTTAATCCAAAGATATCACAGAACTAATCTTTAACTAAGCCATTTATGTTTCTCAAAGGCTTTTTTTCCATATTTGAAATCATATCTAATGAAAGGATACATATTCCTGTATTATTATTATTTTATTTAGCTTCTCCCTCTCAAAATGTATGTGTACATATAGATAATAGAAGATATAATTAAAATTTTATTGATAACCCAAATTAGTCTATCATGTTATAAAATTCTTGAAAAAAAATTAACAGGATTTTAATAACTTCTGTTTGAGGCTAGGTTTGGACTTACCGACTTATTGATAAATAAATTGAGATAAAAATATAAGTTTAGTGTATATATTAAAAGCATGTGTAATTTTTAATAAATCATCAACAGTTTTTTACATTATTGCTAAATTCAAATTCAATCTTATATTGTAGGTAATACCTTATTCACATATATATATATGTATACATTTCATTTTGATAGAGAAATAAAATCATATAAATGGGAAAAAACTTGTTTGAAAAGCTTGAATATAATGAATAATTTTATGATCTCAATTAATATTCGAAGAAGCAGAGGAGTATTGCAAGTTCTATTTTGATAGCTGTATAAAATGAATCAAAATTTGTATTAGTTAGTACTTTCTTTTTGTAATCTATGACAAAACATTTTTAAAAGTAGGATCACGATATAATTTTAGTTATCTCAAACTGAGTTTTACTTTTATTCCAAGTAAAATAAAAATTAATAAGTGGAATATGGCCCAACTTAAATAGTGGCGACTATTAAAATAGTTGTTACTATTTCAATTTTTTTTTTTTTTTTTTTTTTTTTTTTTTTTTTTTTTTTACTGCACCCAGACCATATTCCATTTAATAATAATACACACAGTCAATCAGCGATCTTCTAAAATAAAAATTCATTTCTAAAGATATAAGTAATCACAGGCTGCATCATTAAGAGTAAATATTTGGAGGGTAATTTACAATTATAAGAGTACTATTTATAATACTTATTCAAAGTGAGTATTTAAAATAAATTAGTGCTTCAAATTTTACTAAATTTATTACACATTTTATGCCCTTAATAAAATAGATTACATCATTTAATCTAGTTTTACTAATCACAAAAGTATATGCCCCCTACCAATTCCCTAAATCATCATATCTCCCCAAGTGATGAGTTATACAAAAGTGATAATTCATTTCATGAACCATCAGTTACTAAGAAGAGTTTATTATGTAAGGTTGAGTCGCAACCTTTTTATGAGTGATGAATCTTAAAAAAGAACTCGTGTGACCTATCTCTCAAGCCCAACAAACATTGAAATTGAGTTTAAATGGATTAGTTGCTTTAGTGCTCAGCATTGAAACAAATTAATTACAATTACTTTCTAATTACTGTAATTTGAAACTTTAAAATAAAATTACAATTTTAATTAGTAATTTCAACTACTAGATGAACCACTGTAATTGAATAGTGGTACAAAATTACAATTACTAGTTGAACCCAAAGTAATACTAATTACATTGGGCTGTAATTAGTAATTGCAATTACTTTTTGCCCAACATTTTTAGTACTGCAATAAAAATCATACTCATAATGATGGTTAACAAAAAAGATTAAATAAATATCTTACATTCAAAATGACTACACAAAACCCTCATTCACTCTTTTATATGCAAAAACCTGTCATAAATAATTCATTGGTAAATGAATTGCTAAAAACAGAAAATTTAATTGTTCTTTATATTAAAAAAATATGAGAAGCAATTCAACAGAACTAAGAAAATAAGTATTCTATCTAATCAGAATGCGATTTTTTTTAAGACCAATGTATGGATTTTAAATTATAACTACTTAATTGATTTTTTGACTATTTTTTATTCTTTTAAAAAATATAAAATAAATCTTTATTGTGAAAATCACAACATTTTAACTTACCAGTAGTATTTTATAAATTCTCATGAAAACTCCTCTGTTTTTTTCTAATTTGTTGGCTGAATGTATGTTATCATTTGTAACAGCAAAATACTTATGTAAAAATGTTAATATTGAATATTTAAAGTTGCAAATATTGTATTATACTAAAAATATGACTATTGTTGTATACGAATGAAGTCACACTGGTTATATCTTGCACTGATTTTGACTCATGTGTATCCTATGTAAAAAATATTGTGCCCAATAAATTTAGTTTGATAACGAATCACTCATTCTTCTTCATCTGCATCTGGTTGTGCGAATAGAGTATATTAGATTCAAATAATCATTCATTTGATTTAATATACTCAATTCCTACAAATAACAACAGTTTGGCCGAAATCCACGGCGATAAAATTTTCAATAAGCAGAGTTCGAAAATAAAAGTTTGAACTTGAGCGAACTAATTTATTGGGCATCATCGCTGCTCAATGTCACTTTTCACTTTTATTTTATTATAATTTAGTTTGCTTTGCTATAAAATATTCCAGTGAATGCTAGCACCCAAATTTGCTTGTGCTCTAGAGCCTGCCCTATTTTCGAGCTGTGCTTTTTGTGCCGTGTGATTTCTTCCCTGCTGTTGAATTCATTTTACCCTCTTTACCCCACTTTAGATATTCCATAACATGTGACATAACACAATTACTCCTTTCAACTTATTTTAACAACATTTTATTATATTAATAAAATTAGCAACTATATAACACCAAACAGTTATTTCTCACATATTTTCAAAGTTTACTTGCATGCTATTCATATTAAATATTATTATTAAAAATTTTAGTTCATTAGATATCGCACCATATCTTTAATTTTATACATTGTTCCTAATTGAAAGCAATGAAAAATAAAGTTTACTAAAATGAAAAAATCAAATATAGGACATGACTAAATTATATCACAAGCTATGCACATCTGACATTCACTTTAAAAGCTATATTTTTATAAAAAGCAGTCATAATAATAATCCTTATCTTTTAAAAAATCAGTTATAGTAAAAATTCATTTAAAAAAATTGCTTTCAACCATAAAAATAAATTAAATTTTTTCATGTACACTTATTACATCATTATTATTACACCTAGAAACTCTCACCAATGAAAATATTGCTGCTTTGCTTTAATAGTGGCACATCATATTAAAAAAAAAATGTTTATTTATTTATTTGACATATTCTTTAGACAAGGGTACTGGTAACAACCCTATCACCTTTTTCTTGGACAACCCCAGTAAAGAAAGTAACCCCAGTCTAAGATGCTATCTTAGGAATTCATCCAATTCAAAATAAAATCAATTTTTTTTTCATTAGATGTACCACTATTAAAACAAAGCAGTCTTTAAATAATAGCGTAAAACTCTTGCTATAGAAATGAACCATATTTCAAGATTTTTTATATGACTGAGAAATCTAAAAAGATATGCAATATTTTCTTGAAAGCAAAAACACGACTTCTACAAAAACCTTTTAATGGAATTTTCTGACATTTCCAGATCATACTTGGAAAAATTCCAGGTCATTGAAATATTATGTGTAAAAAAAAAACAGACAATTGCTTTACTGGTGCACAGTAGAGGAACAAAGTTAAATGAGGTCTTGTAATAATATTGATTACTTTTTATGGTAAAATGATGTGGTAACAGCACACAAAGAATACTTTTGTTTTCTAATTAATGGTTTTATACAACTTTCAATGCAAAATTGAATTAATATATTAGGCAATTATTTCTATACCCTTATAAGAATTTAAGGTTTTTAAATAGGTATTATAGATGGCTTTGACCTGAAAGTCCAGAACATTAAATACGATACACGACACAAAAGTCAGTTGTTAGTATAGCACTAGTATGCCTATATGGCAATTACTTGTTCTTAACAATTAAAGTGAATCCATCAGCTTCCTAAAATTCAATTCCTCAATGCTTCTATAAGAACGATGTAGTTTGTTAGAATTTATAGTTCTGAAAACTACCTTCTCCCTCTTGGCAACACAAGGCAAATAACACCTGTCTTTGTACAGATTTGAAAATAATGAAACAAATTAACTAATCCTCTTTTTTGATTTTTTGGAGCTAACTATTTGAGATTGAGTAAATCCAAATAAACATAATACCTTCATTCTAACAGACACAACATGCATTGCTGGAGCACTGCACCCCAAGCTGAAAAAAATAGGAAAAGGGAGAAAGATGCACATTCAAAATGGTGCTGGATACTATTAGTTTCTCAGGAGTTTACATTTATTGTATTCCAGTTTCTCACATGGCTTCAAGTTTACCCTAGGTTCCGTGTCTGTTTGTAGTCAAATTTGTTAATATTCTGGCCTGGTTCCACACAATACTACCAGTATGTAAATTTATGTTCTCTTCATCCTGTGACATTTAATAGTTAAAGTTAACTTATTTTGCTATGCAATATTTTTAAATACTGACAGTGACAGTTTCAAAACTTAAAGTACTTCTGTTTTCTGGGTTGTCACTAGAAAGAAAAGTTTAAATCAAAGATAGAAGGAAGACCGACTCCCCCTCTTAAAACAGTTCACTTAGCTAATTGTAAAAACAGAGATTTCTAAAAATAATTCTACCGTTTTCACCATTATAATTTTATTTTATTGGTGCGGACCCTGTTGCCACTATTGATCAACTGCCAATGAAGTGTAGTGTGAAATTTAACAAGGCCTCTATATCTCAGTCTATTTTAAAACAAAAACAGGCAGCCTTCATATCAGTGGTTCTCAACTCATTGAAGAAACTTGGGGTAAAGGGGGTCTGTCCCCTTCAGAAAATATTTGAAAATTATGTTGCTTATATGGTATTTTAAATCACCCTTAAAGAGCAGACAAATGCTAAAACCTTTAATAACAGTGTGGGTTTTAATTACCACTATCATAATCGGTATTTCCAACTTAATGAAAGTTTTCATCTGCTGAGGTGGAGGCATATGGTTGGTCTGTATACTTACAGTGGACTGTACATTTACTATCTGTGGTTCCCAAACGGTGGTCCGTGGCTATCTGAGGTTTTGGCAACACATATGTTTGTGTCAATTTATAGTTAGAACTATTTTAATAGTTATCTTTTCTAATTTTTGTGAGTTAAAAGTAAGCCTTAAATATGTTTTACTTAGTTAACAGCACAGAATAAATGCTCAGGCATTGATATTTTAAATTTTATAGAATATTTCAAAAAACACACCAGTGCTGTCGAATTTCATTTTATTGCAAGAACTAGATCTATTTATTGAAGTATACATTTTTAACTGTTTTTAGGTAAAATTTTATTTGTCTAAACTCCTCAAAATTTACTTTTCAAAAAATTGTGGTTAATAATTAGGAAGACAAGGCTCCTTGCTCACAACGCTCAAGAATCATAATTGGCAATCCCTATCGCTAGTAGCCTAATCCAACATCTACACTCCCAGTAAAAAAACAAAAAAAAAAAACACAAACCATATTTGTTTAATATTTGATAATAAAAATATCATATTTTTTTAATATTTGATAATAAAAATGTCATATTTTTTTTAATATTTGATAATAAAAATATCATATTTTCTTAATATTTGATAATAAAAATATCATATTTTTTTAATATTTGATAATAACAATATCATATTTTTAAATTTCATAATTAGAGCATATTTTACTTTTTAAAAAAAATATTAAACTATTCAAACAGTTATATAACAAACAATATATTGCAACTGAACATAAGTCTAATTAAAATAAGAATTTTTATTAAAAAAAAAAGAAAAAGAATAATTTCATTCTGGAACAAAATTTAAATTTTATGGTTTAATAATAACATTAAATAAGAAGTATTGCCTCCTTTAAATGTAATAGCATCATTTTCCACATAATCATAAAAGATTTGTAATAAGATTTTGAGGTATTTTTTCCCATTCCTCGGATACAGCTATCTTTAGCATTTTAGGAGAAGTATAAGTAAAAATCCATGCTTATCTTCCTTTATAAATTTACCTCACACATAATCAATTGAATTAACGTATGGAATTCTTGCAGGCCAGTGCAGGCTAGGTTTTGAATACCTACTATTTTAACATAATTAGAAGCCCACACTGCCTTATGTGCCTTATGAGTATTATTTTGCATCAGCAATGATTTTGCACCAGTTATAAGCATATAAGGTATTTCATGATCTTGAAAATTATCTTCACAAACCTTACAGCATTCAAAGCCCGTTTTTGGATTGGTATAAGCTTGGTAAGTGGTTCAAAAGAAATGCGCCTTAGAACACGACAGATACTCTTCTAAATCCCACAGTTTCGGACATACATGGCTCACTATACTGTTCTCCAGATCTTCTCCAGATTCTTTTATGGCCATCTGTAGTGCCAAGAATTACACTCTTCTCATCATTGATTCCATTCATTCACAGTCCAATACTTGTGTTCTTTCCTAATCTTAGCTTCTGTATACGTTGTCCTGCTGTAAGAACCCTTCTGCAGATGTTCTTGAGCTCAGGTTTGACTCTCAGTCTTCTTATAATTGATTCTGAGATTGCTATTCCTGGAATAATAGCAAACAGATTTATAATGTCAGATACTGCTGAATTGCCTTTCCAGTGTGATTGAATTTTAATAAAACAGTCTTCAATAGGATTGATGATTTTCGGACATCCTGAATTTTGTAGTCTTGAATGACTTGTGGTCTCACAACACCTTTTATAAGCATTGAAACTGTAGAATAATGAACACTAAGAAGATTAGTGATGTAATTTAACTTCCCTATCTTGAGTTAATATTTTTATTGAATCATCGAGACTTAAAGGACTTACTATCACGCGAAATAAAGAGGATAGAAAGAAAAGGGGAAAAAAAGATAATAACATACTTAAAGAATTTAAATCAATATTTAAACCTAGCAATGAAATTACTAATCCACAGTGTCTGACATACAACTAATCATATTACTATAAATAATGTAAAACATGGATTAGGCTCTTAGATTAGCCAAAAATATATAGCAATAGAAGGAGGGCAGCTAATTTTGTTTTATAATTTCAGGGTGCCACCAGACAAAAATGTTTTTGACAAAATTTTTTTTTTTTCTTTGCTGTTTACTGTTTTTCTTTGAATGTGATAATTATGGAAACGAAGGTAATCTATTTTCTTTCCCATTTTGATTTAGTTTTATTTTTATCTCCCTTCACTAATGAGACCTGTTCGGTTTATTTACCAAATGGAAATGATTGAAAAAACTTTAAATAGTGATCACCAAGCCTATGAAATTGGACATTTTTAAGTTTTTTATCCAGGAAGAAGACAGTAATGGGAACTTAATGAATTATCGAACTATGGATAGTGCTGAAGTACTGACAATTGCCCATCCCTAAGAAGAGTCCAAAATAAGATCACACTCTTGCATAATAAAAGGTAGTTGTGCAGTTTTATTGACCATTGACATTAACATCAAGGATGGTTTGCCATTATGCATAACTGTTGATGTAAATAAACTGAATAGCTTTTTTTTTTTCAACCAGGAGGTTTCTATTTACTCGTAATTGTAGTTGCATCGCCATTAGAAAGATGTATCCTTTGATAACAAAAAATTATAATAATGTTTTATAATATGCGGCTAGAATAGTGAAAAGTTAAAAGTGATGTTTAAAAAATGATGACGGGTTAGGGGACTAACGTAACTAGATATTTTTTTGGATTAAAGTGAGACACCCTGATTGTTTTTGGGAATAGGAGGGAGTTAAGAAAAATGCATATAATCTTTAACCTTTCTTGAATTAATTTTGTAAAATAACAAATCTATTCCTATACAAAATATATACTCATGTTTCGTATTTATCATTTGAGTTAATTTGTCTCAACAATTTTGGAACATTGAATAAAAGTCCTGGCAACTTAAAATTAATTTTCGTCGTAACTATTATCTAAAAATCCCCTATAATTGTGTTGATAATACTTTATTTTGAAAATTTTCTTCTGGTTAATTAATGAAAGTAAAGAAATATCATACATATCTTTCACATTTTTTTTTTTTTTATACGTGTTGGCAACAGAATTTCTGTGTCAACAGAAACGCTCCGAGGATATTTATGACACAAAACCTATTAATTTGAACCCTTTATTTACTATGCATAAAGAATATAAAGAACATCATTTACACATATGTCCCGAAACCATCCTAGAAGTTCTTTAGCCCTTATTCTTATTCTTTAGCCCCCGCTTATACGGAATCCCAAAAATCCATAAACATGGTAACCCCCTTCGCCCCATCATTGCTAATATCAACGCTCCCTCTTCTAAACTCAGTAAATTTCTTCTTCCTGCCTTTCAAATCCTCAGCCACAATAACTCTTATGATATCCGTAATTCCTTCCACTTTAAAGAACTATTACAATCCTTTATCTTAACCTCCTTTGATGCCGAAAGCCTTTTTACTAACATCCCCATTGACAAAGCCCTTCATATCGTTGAGAAGAACTGGACTATAATTCAACCTCATACCAAACTTAACCTCACCTCATTTCTTTCTGCTTTAGAACTTTGCTGAAATTCTGGTTACCTGACTTTTCACGATAAAGTTTACCACCAAATTAGCGGACTTGCGATGGGGAACTGCCTTGTTCCAGATATCTCTAATATTGTTCTTAATGACCTTCTAGACTCTATAATACCTCCCATCCTAGAAGTGTTTGTGATTGGATATGGAATAAAATGGATTTGGAATTTAACGTTTCCAATATCTTATATTCTAAACCGAAGACGAAACGTTTACAAATAATTTCAATATCTATGTTGAAAAAAATAATATTAAAGAACAATTTTGTCACTAATGGTAAATTGGGCTCTGTCGAACACCCAAGAGGAAAATGCGGTATGTCAGGGGATAGATAATCGAAGTTTCAATCAAAAATTCTAACCGGGACATTTACGTATACCGTAGCAAATCCTGTTTTTTTTGTTAAACAGAAAATGGATATGAATGAATAAAATGCATTATGTGAAAAAGAACATAATTCAAAATGAATACTACCTTTTTCTACCATGGGGATTTGTTAAGGTCGTAGTGAAATGCTTATCTATGTATTGAGATGGTCGTTCTGTGGAAACTCTTACTGTAATATCTGGATGTGAGGGGCCTATGCGTAATCCTGGGGGCGCCGGAGCACATTTCCTAAAAGTTGGTTTGTCAAGCCACAAACCACAGGAGTCTGTAGCCCAGATTTTTAAAAATGGCCGCCGTATATTTTTAGGCCTATTGGCAATAACTCTTAAAGTATAGCAAGTAGCTTAAATATCATTAAAAACTAATTACAGTGCAATTAACGAGCTTCAGTGTGAGCTCTAATTGAGTTATTTATCTTCAATAATTCCCGAGATACAATTTTTTTCAGATCCAATATTGTTTTCTTTAAAAATCATTTTGTGACCTTATTTCGGAAAATACCATGAATATTATTTCTATTTGAATATAATCATTATGAACTATTTTATGGAAAATTTAACGAGCTTCAAACTGAACCCGGATAGAACTCTTCACGTTCAATATTTTCCTAGATACTGTTTTTCTTACTACAACATTTTTATCAGTCATCGAGAAATTAACACAATGTGAATTCAGTTTGGCAAATACCATGAAAACTCCTATTCTTAAAACTACGGATATATTCATTATAAACTACTTCATGGGGTATTGAATTATCTTCAGTCGGAGCAGTAATACACATCTCTACATCAAACAGTTCCTCAGATTCCACAGAAATTTTTTTTTAGAATAATTTAAACCCCGGTATTTTAGCCTAGAATGGTTCAATAATTACTTTTTAAGGACATTTACTGTTCCTGTAGTATAGGCTTGGAAAAAAAGTGACACAAAATGCGAGTTGTGTTGAGAGGTGTTGAAAAATATACCTACACCAAAAAAGGTAATTTTGACGAGAGTGCAGGGTTACAAAAGCAAAAACTTGTAATAGGTAAACTTTTTACTTCTGGAAGTAAGAAACTAAATGAAAAAGAAAAATTTAAACAATTTTCATTGTAAATTGATTTCTTTGTGTGAACAAAAATGCACTGCACTCCTTCTGGCACTGGACACCGTATTTCGGTAACATCACGTTTCCTTTTAAAATTAAAGTTGAAATATACCTCCATATACACCTTGTTATTTACCAAAATTTGCACAATTTAATCCTTTAAATTTCATTAAGTTACATAACAAGCTACTTGTAATACATTTGGTGGTATCAGTGGCGTAGCATGGTTGTCAGCCAGACAGGGCAGAGGAAAATTTTGCCACCTCTTTATTTAGGTATTTCAATTAAAAAAAACTAGAATATACAACTATTCTAAAGAACCATCGTATTTATCGTGTATTGTACAGGTTAAAAATAAAAAAATGATGGAATGAAATGGTTCAAATGTTTACAAGATATTATCATTATTTATTGTGAAATTTTACTTTCCCTTCAAAGTGCCGCGCTCACAACACTGCGCCACTCGGTATTATTGGCTATAAATCCAAAAATATATGGTGGTCATTTTGAAAAATCTGGCCTACACACCCTCACAGCAAATAGTTTTAAGAATCCACAGAATGGAATTAGTTTACAATAACTTCTATTTTAACTTACAATTTAACCTATTTCAATACGTGACTATTGTACATGACAACAATATATGAGCTCTGCACCTCTGTGACTGAAGAACTCATAGATCAGCGGAAGACAAACTTCTCAGGCTAAAAAAGATTCATGGCACTCTTCTTGGGCTAAGAAACCACTCTTGTCGAGATAAAAAAAATAAAAATATCGACACTGCTATTCTTAAAATGGTTGAATATTTAGGAAAATAAGAAAAAACAGTGCAAAGTAGATGCTGGAATTGTATTGTATATATGCTATTTTAATTTT
The DNA here is from genome assembly GCF_000696795.3 of Halyomorpha halys. Taxonomy (NCBI): domain Eukaryota; kingdom Metazoa; phylum Arthropoda; class Insecta; order Hemiptera; family Pentatomidae; genus Halyomorpha; species Halyomorpha halys. The sequence continues at coordinate 495,260 of NW_027105103.1, forward strand.
AATCTTTTCTTCCTCGTTTTTATTTTTTTTTTTTTTAAACAAATGTGCTGGTATTAAACTGTACTCAATCTTTTTTTAATAACGGCAAAAGTTTTGTTGTTTCATTATTTTAAAGACGGGGTTTCCAATAGTTAACTTGAATAGAGATTCATTTCACTTTGCGACAAATTGGAAGCAGTTTTTTTTTCTAAACAGTTACATATTTTAAGCTGAAATCTATGCTTTTTAAGTTGAAATCAACAGACCTAAATTGTTATGTATGGCAGGAAGGCGAAGCGGAACGTGAAGTTAATGAGAATGGTATTTTTGTGGACAAATTCTTAGAAAGCAAAGTAAGACAACAAATGACGGAATTGAATTCATTTTTTACAGTGACAATTGTGCCTTCCCAGCAAAAAAAAATCAATTTATTATAAACCTATATCATTACGAGAGAGAGAAATACTTTATTTATCTATGCTGCCTAAATACATCAGGCTGCTATCTCACACAGCATACTTATCAATCCGTAATCGGGCATATATAAATTACACATTCATGGTATAATTAGAAAAAAAGAGATACAATAATAAGATATAATAAACAATTTTTTTCCCCTACAGTTTCCTTTTATATTCAATTTCGGTCTGTACAACAAATACATATAAATGTACCAACATCAATTCGGATTATTATAAAAACTCACAATTAGAGAAAAATATAGCCTTATGTTGCTACAGCTCTGCGTAGAAAACAATTATGAACCTTAGACATACTTGCTCAAATAGTCGTTCTTTGGCTCAAAGAAAAATGTAAGATCATGGTGCAGTAAATAAGAAATTATTGTTATTTTTGTGTCCTTTTTCGACTTTTCTGTAAATTTGGTATACTTTATAATCAAAACATAACTTCTTTACTTCGAAAATGTTTTTTCTTAACATTTTGAAAAATGGATAAAGTTCTGGCAGTTACATAAAAGTAAATTTAGTTCTAAGAGACACAAATATCTAATACAAAAAAAAAATTAGTATTATAGAATTATATCCATTTAAGTACATTTTCATTCTCACCGGCATTTCATGGCTGACAAACAGCTTGGTGTAAAGGTGTAGCACAAAAAATGATGCTACACGTTTGCCAAACTTAAGTAAATCGCGCATGTCTAAGCGTGTAGATGACTGTCTTGTACAAGTTGGCTTGAATTTGTGGCCGACCGAGTGTCGGTTTTTGGCACAAATCTAAGGGCGCCTTTGCTTCATCACACGTTTGTGTTCACTTTGCTTTGTTCTAGAACTGCCAACTGATGAATATTTGTGCTCTTCGTGTTTTAATTAATAAAAGAATTTCCCCAATTTTCAGATTCAATAATTAGCTTTAGTTTAAAATTCAATAGATTCGTTGTAAATACTTTGTTTCAAATCTTATCACTTAACTTTAATGGTTTATTTTTTGTTTAATATAGCACAATAAGTTTATAAAGATATTATATGCCTAGGTATTATATGTAATTAAATTAACAAGTTTCTGATAAAAATTCTAGTACGAAGGTTGAATTCATATGTTATGTATTACTATTAATAACAATTATTATCAGTGGAGAAGATGGTCGGGGGAAGGGGGGAGGCTACGGTCAGCAAAAAAAACAAAAAATGATTTTGTCGTGCCTACAAATAAAAAGTGTTAAATAAAAATAAGAATTGTTATCATCCATAAACTAATTTCTGATATTTACGTTTCTTTTCGTTTCACCTATCTTCAGTTTGTTTATCGATGTTTGTTGCTTCCTTTGTTTACCAAGCATTTGGACAAGTCTTGGATTTGCGACAAGTGGCAAATGTGTAGACCCAGCATAGCATAAAATAAAGGCGAAAATCGGGTTATTTGAGAATAATACAAGTTCGATTCTCTTCTGAGAAATCGATTCGTTGATTCGATTCCAGATTTACCGACCATCACTCAGGAGGCGGCTTTCGAAGACCAATTAAGCAAAGACTTATTGTTATTGATGTTATTTTAATTACTTTAATATTGTTTTTTTTAAATGATATTTTCTTATTTACTGATTAATAATTTTCATGGGGTAGTTTCAAAACATTTTAATCAGTTTCATAAGTAAAAAATTTTCATCAATCGATCCTTAACCTTTTGCCAGGCTTGGTTTGTTATATTCTTTGTTTAGTATTATTAATATTGTGATTCAGTAGGACATCAAAAACAAATTATTTACCAAATTTTATATCATAAAATTAAATTCTTTTTAAAGCATATTATTATTTGAGTGAAACATTGCATTTGGGATTAAGGAAATCGAAAAAAAAATAAGAAACTAAGACTGTTATTAATTTTTATATTTATCTCCGTTTGATGTTTATCGTGTTTTTAACTATTAATGTCATATATTTTTTTGGAAAGAACTTGCTCCCTTACATTTCTTATTTCAATGAAGTTCTTTTTAATAATTTTCAGACATAATGCATAGTTTCTATTCAACAGTTTCAATAACCTTTACAGTTATTGCTATCTAAGAAAAATGAAGCTAACATTGTTATGCTATATTTTGTCAGTTTATATTAAATTGATGAAATCCTTATTAATGTAAAATTATGTGATCATTTAAATTAGACATTTCTTATTTCATTACATTAAAAATATTTGTCAAATTTTTTTCTTAAATTTATTTTGTCCCAATTTACTTCTTAATTACTTCATCTATGTATTAAATGGCCACGTACTGTTATTTATAGAATAAAAGTGTCATATGCTCAAAGATTATAATTAGTAGGAAGTTTGACTTCACCTTTTTTATTCTACATGACAATGTACTGAGCAGGCCTGTGCTGGAGTAGTGCACAATAAAACAAAATAGCTATTAAATAAAAGAACAAACAATCTATGTAACTAATATAGCATATTCACTCCATTTGTTTGTAGAATAAAAAACTATATAAATTCATACCTCTTGTATCTAGGTATGTAATTTAAAATGGATGAATGGGTGAGGTAGTTTTTTGTTGCAAAGTTTAGGATAAAATAAATGTAGTTTATTTTCAATAATTTTTAGTCTGATTTTTCTTGAGATATTTCAATTATTTTAAGTTTAAATATTGATTAATGAGTAGGTTTCTTACATTAAAAAATTCTAGCATTTTAAAAATGTTCAAGGTTTTTACTAATTTAAATATTTTCTATTCTATAATAATCCTTCGATCAAGTTGTTTTTTCTACATTATTTTCTTAAATGCCGTGGATAGTTTTTTACACCTACAAACAAAACATTGGCGTACTAAAAAGATGTGATCAAGTTATATCTGGCTCTGTACTAGAATGAGCATTTAAATCTTAATATATTGAATTGTTGAGGTGAAAAAAACTTCCAAATCGAATATAAATTATTCTATATGCTGCTTGTACAACGTTTCGGGACAATTATCCCATACTCATGGACTTTTGTGTTCATATATTTGTCATTTTTTCAATTTTAGTTTTACTTTCAAAATGCATAGATAATTTATCAATTTACTTTGTCATTAGGTAATCTATCAATCTTAAAAAAAATGAATAAAAATTTAAAAAATCCTATATCTCTTAAAAATGATTTATATATTTTTAATGTTATCTATAAATTTATCAAACTTTCTAAAAAGAAACTCCAGAATTTTTAATGTTCTTTCACAAAAAAAGAAAGGCATAATTTTGTTGTTTATTGCATGCGTTTCATGATTATTAATAAAAACCTTAAACTAGACTTTTAAGAAATGACGTTTTCTTAGTGGAAATTCTATATTATTGGACATTGGCTAGATAGTTCAAAAGAAATTGCAATGTATAAAGGAATGGAATCAGTAAAAAGGAAAGGAAAAGATGATCTATTTGAGTAAAGTGTATGACTTACATTGAAAATATATCAAAATTTATACATAATATCATCATAAAATACAGAAACCAAAATAGATCTAAGTTTCCAATAGCAATAAATCAATATTTATAATGGTACATAAAATACAGATTATATACAAGAAACTTTGAAAAGTTTCAGTCAGTCCCAGGGTCTCCCAGAATTAAAAGAAGGCATGAACAATATAACAAAAGTTAAAAAAAAACAAATAAACTTGTTTTATAACTTTATTAATTCTACTCAACTCTCTAATTTAACTACTATCTTTATATAGATATTTAATATATGAAAATAATATAACATTTATGGCTTTAAATAAAAAAACAAAAAAATTTAGGTTGGATCACTTCTCATAAGTTGGGCCAAGTATGTATGCATAAAATATTTGAATATATGGTTCGGCCAATAATAGTTTTATCTTGAAAAATATGATTTCATTAAATTTCATTTGCTTCTTATTCTATTTTTATAAAGTAGGTTTTTAATTTTTTTTTTTTTTTTTTCAGGCACAACCAATTCCCGCTGAACTTACTGCTAAGCTTCTTGGCAATCGAGTTGCCGTTTCTCCTATTGTCACTGTTGAACCTAGAAGAAGAAAGTTCCACAAACCTATTTCACTTACAATTCCTGTACCTCAAGCAGCCAACAAAGGAATGATTAACCAATACAGTGGGGAAGCTCCAACACTTCGGCTACTTTGTAGTATAACAGGTAACTGTTTTCAGTTCAGACGATTTTCTCTACCAGATCATTGTATTTTTTTTTTTTAACCTTTACTTTTAGCTAAATCTGCCCTATTTTCTGAGATCATTGGTTTCAACATGGTTTGATTCTCCTAAAACTTTTGGATTTTCGACACTTTTCTTTGTCATGTTTTCTTTTTGGATATAACTTGCCACTAAGTACAACACTCCTTCTGTATTCAAATTATCTGTAAATATTTGTGTTCTCTTATTCAAAGATTTTGTCAAATTCTAGCATCGTTGTGTGTGCTTTCTATGAATGAATTTGGTGTTTGCACAATAAGTTCACTTTTAAGTGTGTGCTTTTATTTTACATAATCTGATGATAAATATTATTCCTACTATATGTCACTTTATTGTTCTGATAGTATTTTTTTTTCTGTAACAGTCAAACTTAAATCTTTCAGAAAATATCAAATTATTATTTTTATTGCATGATATAATGTTAAGTTCTAATAATATATGAAAATAATGATTATTTTTTCCTGATTATCAGTCCTGGAAAGTCGTCGTATAAAAAAAAAAAAATAATTATTTTATTTATTCTGATTGCCAATATTAATATAAAGTGATGAAGGAAGTATATAATAATGACAAAGGGGTATTAGTTACATTTTTAATCATATTAAAATATTGATTTTTTTTTTTATTTCAAATAGAATTTCATAATAAAGATGTAATGTATTTTATATTACATGGAGTCAGAAGAAATGGGTTTTAAATTTTGTTCTGTATTAATGATGAAATTTGATGTTTTAACTTCAGAGTTGCACTTGTATTTAATAAATGTGAATCAGCTATATTCCAGGTTTTATAAGAAAAATGTAACAATTGTTTTCTTAAGTAATGATATAGAACATGGCTGAAATATTAAGAAATGTAAAAAGAATCAAATGAAATTAAAAATCTTTAATGAATAGTTTACATTCATCATTAAATATAGTTTTAAATTTGAAAAAAACAACATTTTTTTGAAAGATTAGAGATTCCTTTTCTTTTACAAGTGAACTTTAACCAAAATAATTTCAAGTTTTAAAAAGTCCAATTTATAACCTGAGGCTCAAAACTTTTTGCTTGGTTTACCAACTCATTTTTTATAAAAATAAGAATTTTTTTACCGTATAATTAATATTTCAAAAAGTGAAACATGATAAAGAAAGGTAAAAAAGGAATTACCACATTGTTATTTAAGAAATGTTACCCACAGATGCCTCAATATGGTAACAATCAGCTTACGAGTGTCCAATTCCTTTTTCTTTTTCTTTGTTTGAATTGAGTAAAAAAATTAATACAAATCATTGGAAGGTTGAAAAGATTCGTGCTATCTATATTGATATAAATTATTCTCTGCTAAACTCCTCATATTTCAATCCTTCTAAATGGATTATTATGATTAAACATAGATTCCCTTTGTTTTAAATATTTGTAATGTAAATGAGTTAAAATTTCATCTACGGTGCTCTATGAAAGCTATATAAGGAATCTTAATTTTATATAAAGTAAGATATTCCGCTTCTTTATTTAATTCTTGATTGTACAAGAACTGGCAAAAATTGGAAACAGAATTGTAATTGTAATAAATAGATGATCTTCGATCAAAATTTAATGAGATTTCTTTATCAATACAAACTAGGAAGTAAGAATTTTATTGAATTATGGAAGAACCCCTTAAGATGATATTTTCACCATTTTTCTTTCTTTTCACTTGGCAATTATTCCTTACTTTTAGCCATTTTAATATAGAAAAGACAAATGATTTATCATGATATAGAAAAGAATTATTTAGCTAAAATGTGAGATAATTATCACAGTTAGGATTGTGAGTAATAACCTATAGTTTACTACCCTAACTGTTACACCTTCTGTTGACTAGTAAACCTTGTTCCTTTCAAAGGTCTTCTACCCATGGAGTTCATTTAAAAATAAAGAAGAATCATAATACATTATTTCGAATTTTTCTGGAATATTCTTCAGCTCTCTTCTATGAAGTTAAATTATACATTGTTATAAGTAAACAGGTGTTGAGTGTTTTATATACTTTAGGGCATAAGCTCATGCTGTTTTATTTAAAGTCAATAACTCCATAAATAATCACAATGTTTCCAGCATCATATAGAAGTACCTGTTAAAGATACTGAGTAGTGTATTTTATAATAAGAATGTTTATGAGTTGACGGTGCTACTGAAATAGATTAGGTTTTTTATATTTCATCTCTTTATTATGATGTAGTTAAAAATACTTTCGAGAAAAATTTACATATTCATAATGTACAGTTTAGTAATCATTTTTATAGTTCATCAGTACCATTGATGCATTATTCATTCAATCATAAGTAATCTTTGCTCATGTAGAAATATATTTAAATGATACATATAATGCATAATTTATTAGCAGTTGTTTTAACAATTCAAGTATTAGAATGTACTATCTTTTGGAAGGATAAATAAGTAATTTGTTTAGATTTAAGGGTTTCTTTGAGTTACTTGTCAACATGGGTTTTCCTAGCAACGGATTTTTTCTACTCTTAGGAAAGAGGAAATTCCTCTCCCTATTCAAGCAATCAAAAAGTGGTCTTTTCTGCTTGAAAGTAGAGTATAGGGCATGAAGATGGGGCCTCTCTGGGCTAATCCCTGCTAATTTTTGGAAGTAGTCTTATTTTAGCTTCTATTTTCTTGTAGTAATTGCCAATATTCAGGATAGAATTTTGATAAATAACCTTTTATTGTTAAAATATTCTTAAAACGAGTATATTATTATTTTTTTTAAAAAGTAATAAATTCATCAACACATGTAACAGAATGCAAATTTGATTGAGGAAATATTTGCTATTTATTTTCACAGAATAAATCTAATCATCACGCCATTAGAAAATTTATTAACTAATATGATATTTTTAAGGAGTGGGGTGGCAAAGAGGTAAGACACTGTGCTGTTAACTCTAAGGATCTGATTTCAAATCTGGTTGTGGGAGATAATTATTTATTCTGTTACTGTAGCCATGAATCAACCTAGTGGGTTCTGGAGCCCTCCTATGAGCCTCATAAAGTGGGTGCCCTTAATTACGAAAAAATGTGGCGGTTGAGCTTGATCTTGAAAAATCACCTCCTTGTATAATCGTTCTAAAAACAGTACTTGCTTACTAAGTACTGAATTCCTTCCTCTTTATGGGTTGTTGCTATTCACATTATTATTATTAAGATGAAATTTGTAATATAGTCCACTCCTATGCCATTTTCATCAGCAAGGTTTTGGATAAGCTCTGTAAATTTGCTCATTTATATTTTGGGTTGCTGATTACAAATTTGAACTTGGTGACTTATAATTTTTCCAGAAATATTTAAAAAAATTGCAAAAACCTCAAAAAATTAATATTTTCTATTTTTTTCTCACAGCATGAAAACCATGATTTTTTTTTTTTTTTTTAGCAATATCAACCTATATTAAATTAAACATTAGTACATTATATACAATTCTTACTCTATGGTGTTTTTTTATCCTGGGCATCATTTAAGTGTAATTGCTAGTAGTTTAATTGGGTTCAGTCAAATGATGACATGGATGGGATCTTTGAGGAAAGTTTTAAAGAAGCTCTGAAAATTTTTTTCATTTGTTTTTTTAAAGTGCTGATTTTAATTTTATCATCATGACTTCAAATTCTTCTGTAAGTATTAAAGAACAAGTAAATTTAATATTTGTTTGTTTTCTTTTTTTTTCTAATAACTTGAAAACGCTGTATAGTTTTATTTATCATTTTATACCAAATTAAATTAGAGAAATTAACGAACAATTTTAATTCTAATGATTCGTTTTGTTCAGCCACTTTGTTTTAATTGAACTTGAGTAAAATTGTGAGGTAGAATGTGTACCAGTCAAATGGGAACCATAAAGAGTATCAGTAGAAAAGTATTAAGATCATACAGTTGAAAATTTAAACCTAAAAAAACATAAATGAGTAATTTTTAGGACTTCTCTGAAAGTTTCTATTGAAACCTCTTTTTGATATCCATTTGATTGGACTACATCCTGTAACTTTGATTCACACTCAATTCAAAACTACTTAACAAAAATATCATTAGGGTTAAAATTTCTGATAATTTACTCTTCTTTAATTTGGTATAAAATAAGTATCATAATTTATTAGAATAAGAATATTTTTCAAGCTTTAAGCAAAAAAAAATACTTTTTTTGTCTTTTGTTATACTTTTGGAATAAATTTGAGGCCACAAAATTAAAATTCATGATTAACACCCTAAGAAATATAAATGAGAAAATTTTCGGAACTTTCCATTGAGATCCTTTTTTGGTTCTCCTTTGAAGGAACTCTACATAACTAAGAGCAATTGCTACTGAATGTACCTTGGATAAAAAAATATAAGATTAAAAAACACAAGGAATTTACTCTTGCTTATTTTAATATAAGTTAAGGGTGCTGGAAAAAATATTGTTTTCAATCCATGGGGAATAAGAGGTTAATTTTTCACCTTTTTAATTTTTTATTTTTTCAGGGAAAGTTGGAATTTATAATAAGCACTATAAAAACGCAAATGAGCAAATTTTCAAATTATATCCAAATCTCCTCCCCCCCCAATTGTTTTTCAAAATTAAAAATGCTCCCAACTGTCTGACAATAATTAGCTGTGCACAGCTAACAGTAAAAAATGAATATAATTCCTCCTCCAAACAAGATTTTTAATTTATAAAAATTATATTTTTGTTTTCACCTTTATTAATGTGCAGTTTAATAGTTGCGTACTCCCAAATTGGGATTGGGAGCCTTGTGTTGATTTCTGAAGTGGAAAAAAACCGTAGCTTGGAAAACGTAGTTGTATATTTTTTCTTTTTGAATGAGTACTTAAAACCTCTCTATTACCAAGTACCTTATATTGTTTGTAAAATGTTTTCCTTCTTGAGCCAGCAAAGAAAACCCTTTATATTATATTAATATTTAGGTATATTTCTTAGATGTTAGTTTATTGGAAGTAATTTGCTTAAAAATATATATTTTTTTAAATATCTAAGTTATATAGTTTAAAAATAGAACCATATTTGTGCTAGTTAAATATATATAATACGGTTTTTGCTGAATAGATTGCTTCAGGGGTTGGTAAATTTCTAAGTTTTCTAATAGTCATGAAGTCAATGAAATTAATTAGGCAAATATATATGTATAATTTATTTATTTTTGTTATCCATTTATTTTTTTTTTTTTTTCGAGGTTCTTGAGATATTATTTTTTAGATTAATGCTTTGATATTTATCTGTTTTTCTAATTAAAAAATACATTAAATAGACATATTTTGTGATTTCACTAAATTTAACAAACGATATAACGAAATTAAAAAAATATGAATCTCAGTACCCTAAATATGTATTAGAAGACAATAAATTATAAATTCTAATGAAATATCTAACAATTTTATTTCAATATTTTCTACCCATACTAACTATTGTCTGTCTTGCTCATTACTGTCACCAAAACATTGCATCAGTTTCAAACTGAAATATATATATTATCTTAAAATATACAAACATATATATTGGGTCTCTTTATAACCATGTTCACTTTCCTGGTGAAAACAAGAATAACACAGGGCATAGGAGATCATATTATAACAGAGCAGTCCATTGAGGATGAGTAAATAAGTACTGTGGTTATCAATATGCTGATTACCGATACAATAAGGCTTGTAAATGTAAATGGATAGTATGTTCAGTGTTTTCAATGTTTTGTTCAATTATCCTCCTCCACCATTTACTCAACTTTCCCAGTTTTACGGTAATTTATGTATGATTTTACATTTGTTGGTAAAGCTTCACACACCATTTGGAACGAACTGAATCATGAACTGGTGGAGCAATTACATTTAGAAGCTTCGCAAAATGGTAAGTTACCATTCTCAAAACAAGTCTGTATCCTCATGAATATGATCAAGGGCCATTCTACACATTATTTTAACGCATCAGTTCTGTCAAGGTCTGAACAAAAATTTCGGTGGTTTATTCCCATAATTACAGTAAAACCTGGATTAATTAATGAGAGTGGAAAACTTGAATTTTATCATTTACAAATATATATATATTAGATTTATGAATAAAACTGGAAATAATAACAATTCAATAAGAATAGTTTTAAAATATGACTTGTATGTCTCTTTTATTTCAATGTATATATGAATTATAGAAAAAAAAA
>NW_027105103.1:506117-545954 GCF_000696795.3 Halyomorpha halys
AGTTTGTTCTAATTTATTTTTTTTTTAAATGTATTTTTCTATCAAGTGATAAAAACAATTTTTATAAAACCAAAAAAATAATAATATATCATGTGATTTGATAAATAGTAAATCAATATGATAATCCATTTTACCTAAAGTTTATATGAAATTTTAATTTCGCAGTAATTAAAATTAGATCAAAAAAACAAAACAAACTGTATTGTTTTTTCAATGGTTATTTGTGTGATAAATGGATGGATGAATTAAATAGGAGGGGGAGAGAGGGTGAAAGAAATGAACATAATGCAATCAAGGTTTTACTGTATTATATATCTTTAACCCAAAATTATAGGTTTAAATACTAAGTAATTTATGCCACTCATTTTAATAATTGAAATAAATAAATCATCTTTTCACTGTACTAAAATACATCAAAAATTTTAAAATAATAATTATGAAAAAATTACAAATGAAATTTGTTAATTCAATTCTTGGATAGTACTTCTAACTTTTAATAAATACATTAAAAAATAGATTGTTTGACATTTCGTATCTTTATGAAAATCTATGATTACAGATTTATGTTTCAATCATAAACACACAAAATTTACCGTATTAAGAACAAAAAAAAAATACAAAAGAAAAAACGTCACTACAGTTTATTTTTTTCACTCATTATTTATTTTTATTTTGTACTATGTATATTTGCCTTGAAAAAGTTTTAAAAAAATTAAAGATAAAATAAAAATTTCCCAGCCCTCAGAAGTTTTGTTAAGTTCCAATAGAAAAACAAAATGTCTAAAATGTCTCTGACTTGACCACTTTTGATTATTGCTGCACTGTTGCTCACTTGCAGGCGTGTTTCGGAAAAGATCTCTCAGAGGTAAATACTATCTTGGGAAACCCCTTTCTTTTATACTGTAATATTACATATTTTTCCTATTATTTAATTCTATATATATTTTCATTGATTCTTTTCCTTTTAAATACCAATTTCAGTCCTTGTGTTTTGACCGATGGGACTTTTGACGGTACATTGCAACTTTTTTTTTTTCTTGTTTTGGTTTTTAAGGAATTTATTTTGTTTTAAATATTTTTGTTATATTTTTTTATTTTAATTTAACTTTTTTGTTATTATAAATTAGACTGCTGCATTATTATAATTTGGCATATTGTCTTGTATATTAAATCCTTTAAATTTGTCAAAAATTCCTTTCTTTTCGAGGCAATGATCTTTTTCTTCACAAACAATTAGAGCATACAATCACTTGGTTGAGTTTTTAATTTGCACAATCACCTTCATTTAGCTCTGTTAACAATATTTGTTTATATTAATATATTATACACTTAAATTTTAGCTATTTACTTACTTAAATATGTTTGTACACCAGTATAGGTACAAAAATATTTCAGTATATGCATATGAAAAAAAAAATACGCAAAACAAGAAGAAAAATTAATGAAATATGAAACTATTTTCTACTTATCAGAAGAAAATAAATAAATAAGTGTGTACCAAAGGGGATATTTATTATTGGGGCTTTACAATTACACTTGTGTACCCCCATTAATTATTTAAGTTTATTAGAAGAAAAATTTTAATTATCTAAAAGTAGGAATGCACAGCGAGAATCTTTTCTGAAACATATAGCCGCTTATTATTTGCTACATACCCCTCTTATCTGCTTCTTTTTAGTTTCTTCTTTCACAGTAGGTCATTTATTTTTATTCTGTTTTGCCATCTAACTTTATGCATAAATAGTTTGTGAGTATTACGCTTCTTATTCCTGAATGCACATGAATATTAACTGTTTGTAATGTTTATTTAGGAATAGTAACATTACCTGTAATGCTTACTGTAAATATTTTTCTTTTATCATTGGAATGGGATATCTTAGTGTTTCATGTGGTTTAATAAAGGTAAGAAAATATCTGCTTGTTAAATTGAATGATGAAACGAAGAGTAATGGAATGCTGTTTGATTCTTATTCTTATTGCATTTTGCTTTCAAATTATTGATTTTTAATGTTATTTTTTTCAGCCTTATAATTAAATACTATATTATCATAATTCAGTATAGATGAATATATATTTATTTACAATATATAATATCTAGTTTTAATTAATAGCTGTAATATTAGGTTCGACTGCTGATATAATAATGAAATTGTGAGTAAATAAATAATTTATGTTTGCTCACATTAAATTTTTAGCTTTATTGCCTTATTTTTATTGATTTATGCTACTTGGTGTCTGCTTTCACCCATTTCATCATATAATTTAAAAAATCATTTATTACACATTAGTTTATTAGAATTTAATTATAAAATGTTAATCTTATTATTCATTAATAAATAAACTTGTGTTAACACATACTTTTTCACATCAATTTCTATTGTTCTTAGAATTTGATTAATTTATACAATCTGTATACTCTAAGCCATTTTAAAGGTCCCTTTGGAACGGAAGTCAGAATAATGGAAGGATAATCTGTAGTGGTAAAATAAGACATGGCATATGATATTAGATATCCCCAAAACTCCTGGAACTGCTGTGTTTCAGGTGTTAAACCTAGAAGTTTAAAATATGAGAGTTAGAAATAAATTGAAAGTTTTAAATAATTGTCTCAAAGAAAGAGGATATATTGATGAAAAGGAGTGATGATGAATAGGAGCTTCAGGGATGATGTTTTGCTCAGCAATTGAGGCTTCCTCAACCAAAATGAGGTTACCAAGAAAATGAAGACAGCTGTCTACAGGTTGCTGTTCTTCCCTAAACTCTCATAATTTTCCGAATCACAGGCCCTCACTTGAAAGCACAGAAGCCAGATTCAGTCCTTTGGAATTTGAAGCAAAAGAAAGTCAAGGGGAAGACCTGGCAAGACAGGATTATCTATACTACTATATGAGCCAACCTCAAGATCGACCTAGTTGAAACATATTGGACGAACACATGTTAAGATAGTTCAATTGGATTTGTAAGGAAGACCTATGTGTCTTATATGCAGCAAGAAGACTGAGAAGAAGGCATGCAGGGTCCATTCAAGAAGTGAGTATCGGATTAGAGCAGGAGATGAGAGCCTATAAAGGAGAGAACTAATATGCTTCCAGACATCCCTGAAATCATGCTCTACGAATTAGGAAGTGGATTTAAAATATATCCGCAACCTTCTCTGATGAGCTTAGATACAGTGCAAAATTGTATTACTTTAAACAAAATCAGATAAAAATTGCATACATATCTAAATATTAATTCTCTTTTTTCATCTCTTAACTGATACAGAAATATTGGCATTAAAATTATGAGATTTCTTTTTGATCATGATATTTGCTGAAGATAAATTCTTTTTCCTATCAATATATCGAGCAATAACGTTTGATACATGTATTACCTCAAAATCAGAACTTTTTCTGATTATTCTTCATCCTGATTAGAATTCAGCTTCCTTTAGTTTTTTCTTTTGTGCTATGCTGCCTATTCCTGTGCCTTATAACAATTCCTTAACTTTTTTTCATAAAAATAGTTGTCATCTTATTGTGCTGAGGTGTACTGGAAAATTAGATGCCTTCTTTTTAAATGGCTCACCATTAGAAAAGTCTGTTGGAGGTTATTTTCCCTCCTGATTATGATAACACGCAGAGTTGGCTGTTACTAAAGCAATTGAGTGTAGTTAATAAAATTTGGAGCGATTTCTGTGTTCTCTATTTTCTAATATTATTTTACTATAGAAGGAGACATTTTTGATTGGAGAAAAAATTTTAATTTTAATATTCATTTAACCTGGGTAACGTTACATTCTTCTTTTACTCCCTTCACTTTACAGAAAAAATGCATAACTCAACAAAATGTAGATAAATTTAAAATATTAGTGTTGGCCTGAAATTCAGAGGAAACATATTGTATAGTGTTTCTCATGTGCTATTTGATTTAAAGATTAGAAGAGTGAAAGTCATTTACACTCTTATCCCATTTCCTTAGGGTAAGTGCATACTTGTGCCTACATTGGGACTTAAGAATATAAAATGAACCAACTAATTATTTTCAAGGTTTTCATTTCGACAGGAATAGTATGACACTTTCACTGACTGACAAAGTTTCAAATCTCCATGCTCAGAATTAAATTATCAGTACTAAGTCAAACTTTTAAAATTTTAGGCTGCACTGGCACCGACATCCATTGGTACATTGAAATAAAATGTTTAATTTTTAATACAAACATAAATCTTACAAGTTTTAGTTCAAGGTTCTACTTTTAATGGAAAATTATAGTTCATCACTGAACAAATTACCATACGAGACTGAAGTAGAAAATTCTTTTGTTTACTAAAAAGTAATATTTATGAAAAGATACTTTATCTCTACACTTATCAGAATATAATTAAATAAGTTAGACAGTTAAATGAAATGGCAGATATTAATACTGCTTTAATTAAGGGCTGCTTCTGTATGATAATAATAGTGTTTTTGTTTATTCTTATTTTGTTTCCTTCTTTGCCATTTTGTAACTGACGATTTGTTAGCAGTGATACATTATGCTGGTCTATGGGTTAGCCACCAATGCCAATTTTCTTGTAATCAATTTTCTGGAATATTTTCTTAATGTCTTTCTGGTATTGATGTGAGCAATATGCAGTCCACCTGAGTGAAGGTGAACAATCCATATTTATGACATAGCTCTTGGTCCTCCAGGCTGGTAATAGGGCAAAAAAATAATGGTGTTAATCCTTTAGGATCAGGATTGGAAATCAGTATCATTAAAATGTACTCTTTAAATTTATCTAAATCTATATTGTGAAATCAGTAGTATAATGGAGGTTATACAGACACCAATACAAAAATAAATTAATAAAAAGAAGATACATAGTTATACTTTGAGATTGAAAGCTGATAAATACCCTCTATGATATTATAAAAATTTAATATAGGTTCTCATAACTTATTTTTCAAAGCTGCACTAAGCTGTTAGAGCCACTTTTTCTTTTTAATATGTGTTAATTAATAAATAAACCTTATTAATACCAATGTGATAATGAGTTTATACTAAATAGTTTCATGTCTGATAATAACTTTGTGGATTCATATTTCCATACTAAACATTGTCATTGTATCATTGTTAGTTAATGAAGCAATTAAATTGTTCTTAGGAGGGACAACTAGGGCACAATGGGAAGATGTAACTGGTTCAACACCTCTTACCTTTGTAAACGACTGTGTTTCATTTACCACCACAGTTTCTGCAAGGTTTTGGCTAATGGATTGCAGAAATGTTAGTGAGGCGACCAAAATGGCAACAGAGCTTTACAGGGAAGCAATCCATGTTCCTTTCATGGCTAAGTAAGTATCCGTTTATAAATAAGCTTTGAAGTATAATAGTTATGGAATACTTTGCATTATCTCATGATAATATAATGTTATACTATAATGTAATACAGTATTCTACTTGGATACTATTTAAATAAAAATTTGTTCAATAACACATAATGTTTTATTTGCTGTTTTCTTTCATTAGACATCCCAATTACATACTATTTATGTTATTAATTCTATTTGATTATGTAAATCATTTAATCTTCTTTTTATTTTCATTAAAATATAATAAACATAGATATAAAAAGTAATATAGCAATTAAGATTATTAAAAAAAACATTTATGTTAAATAAATAATTGTAATTAAGAGTCAACATTTTATAATACAAAATTATTGTGGAATAATAATTTATTTGCTAACTTGAAATTTGGTACTAAATTTTTAATTTTTTACTTGAAAATAAAAAATTAATTTCAGTTAAGCATTTTATCTCTTAGTTTCAAAATAAAGAATAATATATATGTATTGTTCTTTGCTCATAAATAAACAAATAAATTAGTTTCATTTATTATTTTTATCTTGTAATTTGAAGTAAAATTTACTCTTAAATCTAGCTTGTGTGTTATCTTTAATCACTTTATAATGAATATTGAGATGGCGTTTGGGTACAGCATTAATTTCTCTCTAGAAGAGAGATCACATCACCAAAAATAATTTGATGAGAATCCATCCCTTCGGAATCAGGCCTGGGCTTATCTTACCTTTTAAGCATTTACTAATTACGAGTAGAGCAGTTTTTTGAAAAAAAAAAAAAAAAATAGTTAACTTGGAACATATAGTAAAAGTGACCAAAACTGGGAATCTGCATGATATACTTTTCATATAATGAAGTAATATGAAATTATTATTTCATAATTTTTTTTTTTTTCACATTTTAATTCTTAATTGTAATCATTTATATCATGTTAAATACCTATCCTGAACATAAATTACAAAACATTCTTTATATTATTTTTTTAACATAACTATTTTCCAAACCTAATAACATGCAATCACTTTATCCATAAAAAGGAAATTTTAAATGTCACTTATTCTTTTACCTTCTAAATTTCTATTCCCCAGTTTGACATTTATGAGTGAAAATATATAAGATATATTCCTATATCTATTATGTTATTCTTAGAAGAATATAAGCTGCACAGTAAAAATTATTTTTCATGATTTGTTTTTTAGGTTTGTTGTTTTTGCAAAAAGAGTAGACACTACTGAGGCAAGACTGAGAGTTTTCTGTATGACTGATGACAAAGAGGACAAAACATTGGAACATCAAGAACATTTCACAGAGGTTGCTAAAAGCAGGGATGTTGAGGTAAGTGGTCAAAATTGAAGAATGATACTCATAGAATCAAAGATTTTGTTTAATAAAAATATTTATAACAGAAATCTTCTATTTTATAATTGTATTTATATATAATTATAATATATAAATTACTGTTTTCACATATTGATCTTTATTATTAAGCCTATATCAATTAAATTCATGATTTAGGTGCTGGAAGGTAAAATGCAGTATCTTGAATTTGCTGGCAATTTGATCCCCGTTACTAAATCAGGAGATCAACCAAAACTTGGCTTCCGGGCCTTTAAGGAAAATAGGTTACCATTCACAGTAAGGGTGAAAGATCCCCATGCAGATGCGTTGGGGAGGGTAATATTCATGCGAGAACCTAAGGTGAGGACACATTACTATGATGATTTATTTAAACACAGTTATTATCCAGATTTTATTCTTAGATAACCCTATTATCTAGATTTTATTCTTTTTTTGCATTATTATATCTCAGTCTCTCAAAAGATTTCCTATTATATGTTGCTGTTCTTATTTTTGTCAAGGAAAATCACTTCATTGGTATAAAAATTCTTGCTGTTTTTCTATGAAAGCTGCTTTTTTTTATTTATTGGTTAGATCTGACATGTGCGTACAGTCTAATTAATATTTTCATGTTAAAATAGTTTTTAATTTCACTTAACCTATGTATATTTGAGATTTTGAGTTGACAAGATGGCTGACTCCATAAAACCATTCTTAGTATTTTCAATTTCGTTCTATATAGCGATTGAACATTGAATAAATGGCTTACAGTAGAATGTAAATTGTAGTAAACTGTTTTATTTTTATATTTCTGCCATTCTTTTGTAAAAGAAAAATGTTAAAAGTTTGAAATGAGAACTATTATTAAAAGTACTTTTCTAAAAGCTTGAAATCAAAGTTAGTCAAACTGTCAACTGAAAGACTCATTTGAAAAATTAGTTTAGGAAAGTATTACCACTATGAAGAATATAGAATCTGGTTCTATAACGATCAAGAATTAATTTCAACTCTATCTTGGGTAGTAAATGAAAGCTGTGTGATGTGTGCTCTGTACCATCCTCTCTAGATATGTTAAATTTTCTATTCCAAATTAATACTTAAAGTCTAAAATTAATTTGTGGCAAACTTTATCAAAATGTGTATATATATAATTATTATTATTATTATATTCCAGAATTTTTATTTTATAAAATGCAAACTTTTATAGATTACTTAAATATTCTTATATTTTACTTGAAAAATGCAGGTAGCTAAAGGTGACGTACCTCAGCAACCTATTTGTATATTAAATATTGTACTCCCAGAAGATATTATACCAGAACCAGATCTTCCTGAGACTGAAACACATAAGCACTCCTACATTACCCACACAAGTGAGTAATTTAGTTTTTAAGAAGTCTTAAAAAATGTATATTTGAAATAATCCAGAAGGGAACTCAGTTAGTAATAAAATAAACAATGTATATATTTTTATTATCTTTTTCTAGACTTGTAGCTTCATCAATAGCAATAAAAATTATCTAAATAGTCTCCACCTTCTTTATTCAAACATATTTCATGTCCAACGTTTCAGCCAATCTGGCCATCATTAAGGACAATCTTTATCTTAGTATTGCAACCTCACATTGATTTATTAAAATTTGCAGGCTATTATTACAAAATCAATTTAACGTAGCTAAAATAAACCTGTATTTGTAACTTTTAATAATAATTTCTATCCTTCTCAATTTTTGTATTATACTATCATTGACTTATTACAACAAAAAAAAAAAAAAAATCAGTGTTCTGGATAAATTTAATAAAAAACATTTGTTTTTTAAGTTATACTAATATAATTCGATAAATACATACTTGAGAGGTTTCATAAATATATTGTTGATAAGTTAATCCTGGGAATGAGGTTTGAGGAATGACGGGTATTCGCCAAAATTTAATTCACCAAAATATTTACTTACTGTTTAATCCATACCAATGTTTACGTGGTGTACTGCCTTCCAGCCATCATCTCCTAGACTGAACTATAATAAACTATTTTTACTTAATAATAAATTAATCTTTTTGATGAAATATTTATTAAAAGTTTTCATGCAAAATTAACTATTACTTAACTAAATTAATCTAAAATTTACTTTTTTTCAAATGATTGTATTTTTGTTTAACTGCCAAATAAATTTTTAAGTGTGTTAGAATGAAATCAGAATATGCCCAGTTTAGAAGAGTTCTGAGTGGAATAATAATAAAAGCTTAGCAACCCCAAAAGTTCAATTCTGATAGTACCACTAATCATTGCCTATATACATCTCCTCTTCCTCCTCCCTCCTTCCCCTGGACCCCAAGTCTTCATTGGTTGGACTAACACAATCTTCCCTTATTATTAGAAATAAACAATTCATGTTACCTTTCCCTTCTGTCATTCTCAGTATGTCCTTAAAAAAGTGTCCATTAAATTTAGGATTTTTGATTTATTGTCACTCATGGTTTTCATAATTTTCATTCCTAACTAAACAATTGTTTAGGTTTATAAAATTCCTATTTTTGTTTTAATCTGTGAACTTGAGCTACTTTGATTTCAATAATTATGTCCTATTTTAACCCAGGTGGCCTTCAGAGGTTATCTGATATCAGCAATCTCCTTGGTGAAGACTGGGTAAAACTTGCATCTGAATTAGATGTGAGTCCTTCAGAAGTTAATAATATCAAGAGTGAACTCTGCGAAAGTAGTGTTGAACACCAAGGTCTAGCAATGTTAAGGTTATGGCTTCAGGGGAACAAATCAACAGGTGCGTATGATCTTTAAGAAATTTATGAATATTTCATAATGCTTTTAAATGATATCTGAGTCATTTCCATCTCTTTTATATGGAGTGAAATGGTAATTTTTAGGTACAAAGTTGTCATTTCATTAGTCTATTTGGTGTATTTATGTTCTTCTTTTTTACTTTATCCCAGTTTCAATCCTCAAAAGGTTAAAATGAAATTAATTTTTCTGTTAAAAACTCAGAGCTTTGCTTACAATCCCTTAATTCATTAATTTTATTTAAAATTATTCATTAAATAAGAACATGGATTTGGCTGGTAAAACATATTTGTACTTTTAAATGGCATAGTTGGAATCTTTTCTGACACTGCTATTGGTGGGAGAGCTATTCTGGGAACAGTTCCTTTTTACCAATCCTTGATGGTGTCTAAAGGTAGACAACAAGAGGGTAACCCTCCCTTTTTTTATTTGGCCATTTCAAGCTCACAAAGTGGTTAACATACAAATCACTAACCTATTCTTGCCAAAGTGGGAAAGTCAAGATTTATATTGTTGGACCACCGCAAAACAAATATTTACTGACCTACGAGGAAATCGAGCCTACATTGAGACCCTTGGCCTAATATGCTCGGCTATCACAGTCTTTTGAAATCTGCATGTCAGTGTTTGAGTAATAGGTATTCCCTTTATAACTATAAAAATTTCTCCCAAACCCTTGCTATTACTTTAAATGAAATTACCTATTAGAAACTAATGTAATTATCCATTACTCTGATATATATAATTAAGATTTAAGTCTTTTTTATAATATTTCAGGAACACAATTAGAAGAAGCCCTTCGTAGGATAGGTCGAGATGACATTCTTCCACAAGCAATTTTCAATACTGACGAATCCGCAGTTCTCAGTGAAGAACTCAGTCCTTCTTATACTACTTCTCATAATATATTTAGAAGAGCCACTATAGATAAAAGTTTTAAGGTATTTAGATTTTTTTTAAATTTAGTAATATAAGTTTTCACAGGATAGTGTAATAAAAATTATATCTTCATTAAATTTGTATTACTTGTTATCTCAAAACCATTGATTAGGTATATAGAATTCCTGTTCCAATTGTGAAAGAAATTAAAAAATGAAAATCTACTGTTTTCTTTCTGGACCTAAAGCAGGTGTTTGATAAAGTTTGGCATCAAGGGTTTATCTATAACTTTAATAAACCTCATTCCCCTCCCCCGTCCCCTCCCTACAATATGCTCCTCTTAGAGTCTTATTTATCTGATACTTCAGAATAAGCCACCTAAGGAGATGAATCCCTGAATGGGTGAATTTTGTGCTTAGTAGTACTTTTGGGCTTAAAAATTTCATCGAGAGATGCTAGTATAGGAGGGCAGCTTTTAGTGGATCAGAAGATTCTATGGTAATCTTCATTTATTCTAATAATACATTTATGAATAGTAAAAATAATACATTTGACAAGGATTTGTGGAATTTATGGTTTCAAAGGAAATTTATTCAGTGCTTGAAAATGGAATTACACTAAAATAGTAACAGAAAGATTTGCTATTAAATAACTGATGGCAAAATTTTATGATGCCTAATAAAATTTACTGAGGCAGTACAGCATTATAAATATCCCACTTAAGTATTTTATACTTGGGCTCACAAAATTACTCACATGCCCAAATTAAGTGTAAAAGGCATTTAACAATTAATGAGTATGCAGTTTTAGAATAAAACTACTTAACGAGTAAAAAGATTTTACAACTTATCAATTAATCATTACTTTTTCTGACACTT
Source organism: Halyomorpha halys (assembly GCF_000696795.3). Taxonomy (NCBI): domain Eukaryota; kingdom Metazoa; phylum Arthropoda; class Insecta; order Hemiptera; family Pentatomidae; genus Halyomorpha; species Halyomorpha halys. Next base: position 517,335 of record NW_027105103.1, read on the forward strand.
CAAAATGATGTTTTGATTAAACTAGATTTAGATTATAATGTAAATTTATAATTTCATAATTTAGACAGTATAGAATTGAAGGATAAAGTGGTTCAGGTGGCGATCAGAATTGAACTCAAAATCGTAAAAAATATTTATTGAAACCTTTTGTTTTTATCCAAAATGCAGGTCTTCCTCAGGGCTGAACAAACGAGATACAAAATGTTGTTTAATATGTATGTTGTAGCTTTATAAATATATATTATAAATATGTTTTATGGATAATATTCTAACTTTTTGATTAGTCCTGCCTTTTAATATAAATGTCATTGCCTTTTTTGCAGGAATCAACTGTGATAATAGAAAGCCAAGAACTGAAGAAAGCAGGTATGAGGTTATTATTTTATATTTAGCTTAGCATACTATAATATATTATGTTTACTGTAGATTTTATAAGATTGTATGTTGTCAAAGCAATAGTGGCTATATTTTTTTTAATTTTTAAAAATAATCAAATAGGATAAATAATAATCTTGTGTGAAAGAAAGGAAAGACTAGGGAGAAAATGGACTGAGGGTGAGCGGAAGGAACAGTCCAGGAGGATGAAAGAGTATTGGAGTAGAAGGAAGGTGGAAGGTGTGAGGATGAATTGAAAATGATATTCGCGTTGTCCTTTCTGGTCGTTTCGTAAAAAAAGGCAAAATCTTCTCTAATCCCTTGATGGTCTGGTGGAAACCCTTGCCAATGGGATGGTGACCTTGAGAACCCGAACTACTCTCCACTGTTGAATACTTTCAATGCCTTTTAAAGCTCCCTTTTATTTGAGTCACTAAACAAATTTAGATAATTCTTTGTGTTTTTTTTTGTTTTTTTGTTTTTTTAATGTCATGTTCTATCATTACTTTATTATATTATGTACTTAATAATGTTATTTATACATAAAAAATCAACTAATCAAATATATAATTCAGTTTTTCATTTCCATAGGATTTCTGAAATTTATTATTTTCTTGTATTCAATAAAATAATATTGTATTTACTAGGAAAAAATGGTGGGGAATGTGGTCAGTGGAGTGAGCAGCACTAAAAATTGAAACTAATATTATTTTAGCTAATGTAATAGCCTGCATTGCTGGCCCTCATCATGGCTAAGTATAAATAAGATCATTATCTTAAAGAATAACAAAATCTTGTAGTAAGAAAATAAGAAGATAACAAATAATATAAGTGTCTTCTTACTTTCTTGTTAAACTGTTTTTTATTCATTATGATTATTATCTTACTTGTATTTAACCCCGATAAGTTGGGTAAAACATGGGATAAAACAAAATTAATTTCACATATTAGTGTTCTACACACTGTCTATGATAGTCATGTGACAACATAAAAACAGGGCAAGGCCTAATGGTCATGTGACTAAAAAGAGGGTGTGGCATAGTGGTCATGTGACTGATCATGTGAGTAGTTGCAGTTATGATGAACTAAATTTGAATTTAATTTCCCCCACCATGGGTCTTGATCAAATGCTAGCTTCTGATTAGTTGCCTAATGATCATGTGATTGTTTAAGGTTAGGTCAAAGTAAAACTTTAAATTCAAATTTCCCACCATGGGTCATGTGACCAGTGGTTAAGGTAGGGTCCAAAGTCCAAAAATGATCATTGTACTGTGCCAGAACCGGCCTAACACCCCCACTACTAGCACCTCGACCATCTCCGTGTATTAAATCTATGGTCAATAAATACTCGCCAATGTTATATTTATTTCATTTATAATTTTCCTTTTTAATTCATGACTTTGGAAATGACCCTGGCAAATTTAAAAATCTACATAGGCTATTTAAAAATTAAGAAATTAACTAATTTTATTTAAAAATTTAAAAGAAAAAATATATTTTAAACCTACCTAACAAAGTAATTAATTTTATATTCCTTAATAATTCTTATAATTTTAATATTCAGCAATCACAAAACTAATAAATTATATACATACATTCAAACAAAAAACTCCTTATAAAATCACAGAACTACATAATTTTAATATTTACCAATTGTGAGACTAACAAATTTTAGCCATAAACTCAGACTAAAACAATATTTATAAAACTTTCCTAAATCTATTTTATTACATTTAATATTTACAGCTTGACCTTCTATTACAATAAATAAAAATACACATTGCGAAGCGTATTGGTCTCCAACCAATTAAGACTAAATTATAAAAGCTGTGTCCTTAGGGCACAGTTCCCCGTGTCCTTCGTTTGAAGTAGTCCTTCCATTGGAACCACGTTTGTGAATATTGTTCCAGTAGTTTGCCATCGTAAAACGGTTAAGGGAATACAATTTAATATGATTAGAAGCTTTTGTTGCAAAGTGTTAAAATTGGTCAAAACTAATCTAAAAATACTTCATGGCATATCATTTCCCAACTGGTTATATTATAGTATGGCTTTTGGAAGAAAAAAGAAAAAAAATTATTTTAGACTTAATTATTTTCCCACAGGAGCTTCTCAATCATTCATAAATTAACAAAAATATTTATTTTCTGTAGATAAATATTAAACCTAAAAGAATTTCTGATTCAGATTCTGGCCTATTTTCAGTTTCATTTGAATTTTTTAAACTTTCATACTCTTAGCATACAGTACTGATTATCAAAGTATGTGTGTAATTTTAGATTATTAGAAAATTTAATTAACTCTAGGCCAGGCACAATAAAAATTCTGATACATCCGTACATGACTCACTTCTAAAATTAAAAATGAAATTTCTGCTTAAATTTAATCAATAAATTGAAAAACTTTTCACTTGAAAATGGTTGTATTTGCATTTAAAAATCAATTTTTTTCATAATCACATGAAAAATATTTAGGGGGCATAATAGGGCGCAGTTCATCTAACATATTAAATAAGAAATAACAAGAAATATATTATTAGAGGTAGCAACGTAAGTCTATGACTTTTATAGATAAATACAACAAATATTAAATTTAGGAAACCCAAAGTACTTATATAATCAAGTGGAACTCATCCAGGCGATTGAAACGCCTTGATCTAATGTCAACAATGTTCTGGGGGATATTTTAACTCTATCCTTGTGTTAGGGATGTGGAGTTAAGGGGTTACTAAAGCTACTGCCCTTTTAAAAAAAAATCTTGTCCTTGGACATTAAAAAAACCAGGTATTTCTCACAGATTAGCTGCATTCGACTGAGCATTAATTCCAAACTGCATCTTAAAATGATTGGTTATATGATTGGTTAAATAATTGATATATAATATGAATTATAATTTATTCAATTTTTTATATGTTATTGAATATGTATAAATACATTTTCTAGGGTTAGAAAAAGATGACGATGAAAAGAAATATACTGCTGAAGAAAAAGTAATCGAAGAGAAAACAATAAAAGATAAATTGATAGAACATCAAGTAATAGAAGAAAAAACTAAGGAAAAAATCAAGGAAGGAAAAAATAAAGAAGATAACAGTAAACAAGAAAAAGCAAAAGAAGAAAAAGCAAAAGAAGAAAAAGCAAAAGAAGAAAAAGCAAAAGAAGAAAAAGTTAAAGAAGAAAAAGCAAAAGTAGAAAAAACAAAAGAAGAAAAAGCAAAAGAAGAAAACATCAAAGAAGAAAAAACAAAAGGAGAAAAATATAAAGTAGAAGAGAAAACTGAAAAAGAAAAAGTTATTGAGGAAAGAACAGAAGAAAAAGTACTTACAGAAAAAATAAAAGAAGAAACTTTGGTTGAAGAAAAATCAAAAGAAGAAAAGGAGACTGAGGAAGAAGAAATGAAAAAGAGTGTATCTGAAAGAAGGAAAGAAATCGAAAAAAGATTGTCACAAGAAATAGAAGAGAAGAAAAAAGTTGTATTGAAAGAAACAAAACCTTTAATGAGAAAAAAAGATAAGAAATCTTCAGAAGATTTACCAGAAAAAGAAACTGCTGAGGAAAAAGCTGTGTCTCCTGAACCTGCACACCTTTCCTTTGATGAAAAAAGGAAATCATTTGAGTTGGGTATTACACCAAAGAGTATATCACTGACACAAGCAGATGTTAGCCAAATATTCATTGCTGAAGAGCAGAAGGCAGAGGATAAAGTTGAAAAGGCTTCAGAACCTGTTGAAGAAGAGCAGTTGTCTTTCCAAGAGAAGAGGCGATCATTTGAAAAGGGTCTTTCTATGAAAAAACCTGGAGATAAACTCCCTGCCTCTGACAGGCTTAAGGTAAGTTCTAAAAATGACCAATATTTATTTTACAAGATTAAAGATATTGATTCATATTTTTTATTTTTTTTATGATATCTTCTTAGACAGAGTATATTAGAACAGGTGGGCCACTGGACAGGTTATTCCACACCTCCTTTGAAACGAAATAGTTCTTCTTGAGCAGGGTCCCATTTTGCACCATTTTAAAGATGTTCACTTTTTATTTATTCCAAATTTCCCCGGAAATCGGTCTGCAGAAATTTCAAACACACCATTGGATAAAGCAATTCATTTCCTGTATTTAAACAATATTTTAAACATTAACAGTTGTTGCCAAAGGTTCATTAGATTGCTTTCAAGAGGAAAGTTAATGAATTTAAAATAAATAAAACACTTTTCGGGAGAAATCTGGAAAGAGTAAATTTTAGATACATATTTTGAAATTCTCTTGTTTGTAAAAAACTCTACCCAGAATTTTCTTCTTTTTTTTTGCCATATTAGCACCCAACATCTTCATTTATTCATAATGAACAGCTTTAATTTTGTTGCAATTTAAAATATCCAGCAGAATGAAATTACAATATAAAACTATAATATAAAATGGGCTACTAGAAACCTAGATTTAAGTGTAGAAGACACTGAAGGGATAAATATATAAACAATCAAGTGAAATTAAGGAACCCAAATCTGGGTGCTGTGGAAATGAGACAGAAAATAAAAATCACCTATAAAATACAAAATAAGCAATATCTTACAAACACTGAGGGATTGGATTCTGCTCAAGAGGATTTATATTTTTAGCAAATGAAGAGTGCTTGCCTGAGACCCATTGATCCTAAAACATCCCGTATTTGTATAAATAAGCCTTTATTTAAGTATTAGGATAAAATGACAACATGACTTCAATTTTTTTAAATTTCATGCTTTTGGATATATATCCTAATAAATTTTTAATTAAGGAGCACTTCCCACTTCTCTCTTCATCATTTCTTACAAAACATCGTTGATCTATCTTGGATTATTCATGAATAGCTTTCTTAAATTAAAACTATTTTATTTTTGTTGTCCTAATTAGAATAAAGAAGACATTACCTAAGTTACAATACTGTAGATGTATGTGTATAAAATCAAAACAACCAATCAACCAGAACACAACATTTTACCACCATGTTACCTCTTTTTTTTTTTTTTCGCACCCTCCATTAATAAGGAAAAGGAAATTAAGGTACATGGAAAATATGTAGGTTGATGTTATGCATCCTTTTACTACCAGGGGTATTTTAAGGTATTGATTCTATTGTGCACTGTGTGTGTATAGTCGAAGGTGCCAAGTGCGTGTTGATACTATGTTGAGCGGGGAGGGTCCGCTTTGCTGGTGATGGTGATATTATATTTAGGTTGCAGAGCCCAAACCTCTTCCCAAAAAATATATCATTATTATATTACCTCTTTTGTTCCTTATCTCTGTTTATTTAGTGTTAATAATAAACAATCTCTCCTAAAATTTAATAATGTACCTGGTCAGTGTCTCTTCACCGACCATCTTGCTAGAAATCCTCTTTCACCCTGATCCTTCCTGGCTGTCTGCATACTACTCTGGTCTCCAGCTTCTCTTAATGTACTGCAAAATGAAAACAATTGATTTAATTTTATTAATAAAAAAATATATTTTTCTAAATGACAACCAAACCTGCTTATTGATTTTATTGAATGACCAAGTTTCATAGCGGTAAAGTATTTGAGGTCAAACAATTATTATTAACACCTCGGTGTTATTTCCTCTGAATGTGGTGAGTTGAAGTAAGAATCGATAATTATGAAAATGGAAGTACTGACTACCATAAAAATAATCAATTGTTCTTCAATTATTATGTAACAAAAAGGAAAGTATATAGTATAATATAATAAATTATATAAAGTATATAATAGCAAACAAAAATTAAACAACCCACTTAAATATAAAAATAGCAATAAACAAATTTATAAGAATCCTTAGGTCTAAATCAAATTTGAACTTCACTAAAGCACAATAGAGCCTCTGTAATCTTCACTAAAATGTTAGATATTTATAACATTCTAATTTAATTAAATATATTTTAGGAAAAAGAAAGTGAAAAGAAAACTGAGGATCAATATCAAGCGGATTACAGGAGGGATTCGGAATTGTTCGAGGAAGTTAGTCAAGGACTGGATAGAATAGAAAAGGGAGTTGTGAAGCCTCATCATGGTAATATTTGTAGTTTGTAGCTAGTAATTTAATATACATTATAAATCGAATCGCATGTTATTTATCAAGTGTTTTATAGGCTCATTTGTTAATCTTATCCTTCTTAATAATGAATTTATTTGGTTAATTTAGTTTAAGAATTTAGTCGGTTCATTAGTAACTAATTAATTTTTGATTTTTTAGATTAGTAATTAAAATTTTATTCTAGAATACTGTACTTTTCATGTACAGTATTCTAGAATACTGTACTTTTCATGTACAAGTACATTTAATTATTTTTTTGAAGTTCAAATAAGAAGTAAAATTTAAAAAAAGAAATGAATGATAATATCAATAGTCTTAACTATATCTGATTCTTTAATGTATGAATTATTTAATTAACTGATTGTACCTCAGAGAGGTTCTTCTACATTACATCTAATGGAAAATGCTTTAATTTAATTTATGATACATAGTGGAGCATTATTGTTAGTAATTGAGTCATGGAACTAGAATGAATCTTTTTCTAAATTTATGTTAATAAAGAACAGTTCACTAATTAAAAACAATATTGTATCACTGATTAAGAATATGAGAACAATAAGAAAATATTATCAAGTTTTACTTGCTTTTTTACTCTCACTTACCTATATATGAAATGTATAGTATGGGAAAGTATTTAATAAATACCGAAATGAAAAATTCCGAATTTTAGTTTTTGACAGAAACAAATGTTTTGAGGTCCCCCGAGTTCAAATAACCAAGGCTTGCAAAATGGTCTTCGTTTCTGAGTAAATTGCCTAGCTCAAAAACAAAAAGATAGGCGAAAAATAAATGCCGTCATCCTTTACGAGCGCGTGCTTAGGAATGGTAGTGATTACTGGGCCAGCACTCTTGGTAATACTAGGCGACTAAAAACGCAGCTAACATTTATTAAGGCAACAAAATCCATTATCACAAGCCTAGGCCTGAACTTTGAGATAAGAGAGCCTCTGCCTGACTTGACTAAACAAAGCGTTTGGACATGTCCATATGCTATAGTGCTGAAGCTAATAATGCCCATCAACAAATCCATGACCCCAGCGGAAGAACTAAGGACTGTGGCATTGGCCACTATAGCCGAGCGCTAACCTGAGCCTGAATGGATCCATATATACACCGACGGGTCAGCTACAGAGGCAAATAAAAATGCGGGTGCAGGTGTCTATAGTAGCCTGTTCCAACTGTCAGCACCTGCTGGAGCAAACGCTACCAATTTTGATGGAGAGGTAGGTGCAATTACTTTAGCTCTAGAAAAGATTACTCACACCTGCGCAAATAAGATAGTTCTGCTGTCGGATTCTAGGGCAGCACTGCTGGCAACAGCGTCTGAACGTCCCTCAACTAACGCTAGAATTCTCACATGCTGGAAATCCATAGAATGCTTAAAGTATTGGTAATGCAGTGGATTCCAGCCCATTGCGGTATACCTGGGTATGAGGAGGCGGATCGACTTGCATGGTTAGGGGCTAGCCAACCACAGCCGCTTCTCCCTATCACCATGGACATGGCAAAAGAAATGGCCCGAAGTGCCATCACTGAAAGAGCAGAGGAAAGGAGTAGAGAAGAATGTGGGGGCAAGAACTGGGCGGCATTACTAGATCCTAAGAGGCGCCCTCCATTGACTTTACCAAGAGCGGTGTCAGTGGCATGCTTCAGGTTGGCTACTGGACATGACTATTTGCGGCACTACCTGAAGAGAATAGGAGTGATTGAATCTTCAGACTGTGTCCTGTGTGGAGTTGGTGAGATGTCTGGCGATCACATATTTGCATGTGCGGCAATGGCGGACTTGACTACAGACAGGAGTTACATCAGCAGAGCTAAACTTTACTGGGCTGTACGAAACAAAATGGCAGAAATGCCTCCTTTGGCGTAGTAAAAAAAAAAAAAAAAAGTATTTGAAACTGAAATTACATATTTAGGTCAGGTGTATGTCAGGGATGTGACAGCAACAAATTTGCATTTTTTTTTTTTTTTTTACTTCATTAAGATTTAAGCATTTTAGTTGACAGGCCAACTCCATAAAATCTTTTCTAGTATTTTTAATATTGATTCAATAACAATTTAGCATTAAATAAATGGTTAAGAGCAGATTTATATGGAGATGTATATTTAAGTAAACTATTATATTTTTAATGAGGTGTAGATAGTTGACCGTAGATTAATGATTGGAGAAGTTTGTCGGGGGGTGCGGCCAGCAATGAACAACATAAATAAACAAAGGCATATTTATTTATTTTTATGCCGACGTTTCGACCTGAGTTTCAGGTCTTCATCAGAGCTATAGAACAAAAGAGATAATAACAACATTTAGAGAAACATTAAATTGAAAAGGAATTATATACAAACAAATTTGGAATTATACAAAATATTAAATTGAATCATAAATGATAAAAAATTGATAACTGATAATTGAATAGTAAAAAATAGTATTCGATGGTAGTAGATACTACTACCATCTAATTCCACGATTATCAATCAATTTATTTTTTTTTTTTACTATTTAATTATCCGCTATGACTTGATCCCCAGCCATGGTTAGGCAGTATTGGAATCCAAAAAAAAAAAAAATGTTTTGGCAAAAAAAAAAAAAAAAAAAAATGCAAAAATTGCTTCAGTGAATAATATGAAAATATCTGTTCTGAAACTAGCAAGGATTAACTCAACTCAAAGTAGGGTAGTAAGTGAAAGTTGTGAGATGGATTTATCTCACCAGATTTTTTTTTTTTTTTTTTACAGTGAGTTAATATTTATAAATAATGCAAGAATCAATATTTATTTTGAAAATTTTCAATAACTTACCTTTATGACTATCTATATAAAGTATAAAATAATAAATAAAAAGCATTGTATCAATAAAGATTCAATAATTCTTGTTTCAGAGATATTGTCACCCATGGTTGTCAAAACTCCGCCTCCCAGTCCTGCTGATTTCTCTAAAGAAACACAAGGTATAGAAGGTCATTAATGGTATATGATAGTTACACTTCTAATTTACTATTACTTAATTCAAAGTGGAGAGTGTAATCCAATATTATATCAGGTCATTACAAAAATTTTTGTATATAAAATAAGACTTATTTATTAATTTAATTATTTAAATTTAAAATCTGCATATTCAAACTATTCTTCAAAATGTAGTCCCTCATTGTCTATTACTTTAAACTACCTTTCTGGCAGAAGTTGAATTGGGTGGTGATACTAGTGCTAGATTTTCAAGGCGAAAAACTCCTTATACCCAATTAGATATTCACATAATTTTTGAAATGCCAATCTTTCAAAAATTCATCATTCACAGGAGAAGACCTTAGTCAAATGGTGCAAAATCAGAGCTGCAAGGATGGTGGAAGAAGATACTAACATACTCCATTTCTAAGAATTATATTCACTTATGTAATTGAGCATCATCCATCCCTGAAGGGTAACCTGATGGAGGCTCAGCTTGAAGGCTGTCCTTCCGAGAATCAAACAACTTTTACTAAAATATTTTAAAAAATGATTTGTCTCAAGCACTCATTAAACTATTCACCAGGTTTGTTTATCTAAATTATATGGGTGCTAATGTGACACCATGGAAATATAATTGTCCAAAATTGCATCATTGGAGGACCTGAATTTTGAATGTTGTCTGCAGTGGAGACACTTAAACATAATTTCGGGAGATAAAGTTTTTTAGCTTCTAGGTTGGAGTTTATGATATGCTTCTAGCAATCATCTTCAGAAACTGCACTGTGGGATGAAAAAAACTTCAAACCAAATCAGATGAGTCTTGAATACAGGCGTGTCAATGAAAATATGTTTTTACATGCCTAAGTGAAAATAGTGAACAGAATCTGATAAAATTGACATGAGACCAAACCAAACTATCCCTGAATATTTTATAGAAATTGGACTGATATTTCAATTGATTATGCTAGAATATAATTAAATAATACAGACAGCTACATTATCAAATTTAATCCTTGATATCTAGAATGTAAAAATTTAAAATTTTTTTTTAATTTAAAATCATAAATATCTAAATCTTCTTATTTAAAAATTATCCACCAAATCACTAACATATACACAAACTATAGTTTTTGTTAGATTTGGTGTTTAATAATTTTAAAATAAGAAGATTTAGATATTTATGATTTTAAATAAAAAAAATAGATTTTTAACTTATAATTAATAACCTGGGCAGAATAGCCTGCAAAACAAATTTTGAATTTTATGGAAGGAAGAATTTATAATTGAAGATTGTCCTTGAGGATGGCCGGAATAGCCGAAACGTTGGACTGTTGAAATAAAAAGTGTTGAGACTAATAAGGATACAATTTTTGATTTATTTAATAAATAATTACCTGTCTCAAGAAATTGAAATAATATATTTAAATTAAATATTCATTTTATTATTTTTGTTTTTATTACAAATTATTCTCTTATTCAAATTAGAGTGCATGGCAGTTCCCTTTGACACTCTATTTTAAGGAAAACCACCATGAATAGTTTCAACTTCATAGGCATTGTTGTTTTTGAGATAAAGTGATCAATATGTCATTGAGTGAATGTTACAAACACATATAGCCCACTTTTATTATAAACTGGTAATGGAGGTGGCTATAATTAAGTAAATAACTAATATAAGTAACTGTTTAATTAAGCGTATATGATGCTACAAAAAGGTAGAAGAAAAAGATAAATTACCAAATTTATGGAGAGATAAAACTGCAAAACTTGTTTCTTTACGAGTATATGTGTACCTACTTTATTTTTGTGAACACAGATATAATACAATATGCTGATAGTACTGTGAAAGATTCCAGACAGTCCAGAAGAACTTAAAGTCAACACCTTTTCCTGCTTTGAGCAGACAGTAATATATTTTTAAATGAGAGAAAATCCCACAAAGCAAGTTCTCCTGGTTTAAGAAAAAATTAAATAATTATTATAATATTGAGAACTATGTAGATCCACTCATCACTTGTAATGTTTTTCTTCACTCGAATTTTATATAATTAATGATTATATTTAGATTTTATGAATTGTTTCAAGTTATCATTTTATAAAAAAGACACAAAATTTTAAAACCATAAATTTATTTCTACTATTATATTTTTTCAGACAATAAAAAATGGTCAGTTGAAGAAAAAGTTTCACCGCCATTTTATACAACGCCAGGTAAGATATTGTATAATTCTCATGTGTATCACAGAATACCACAACAGTTCAAACCTTTCAATAGTTTAATGTATAATTATCTTATTTGATCATATAAATCTTGGAAGGTTTTGAAATTGTGTATGTTGGAAATTAAGGTCATTTATACTGTTGACTAAGATTAACATATGTCTGCTATTAATACCAAGGATATAACAAGCTAATTTAGAAATTAGGATTTTTTTTTAGAACCCCTTAGTAGAATGATAGTTGTGCATTTAAACATTAAAATAGTAAATTAATCAGAAGAGTCTTGAAATTTGTTAAGATATAGAAAGCACTCTACTATTACTAGGGGGCAGCGGCAGCAGCGTGGAAACACGCAATGTATTAGGAAATATATTGCGTATTTCTCATATGTATTTCCTAATACATCGCATGAGGACTTAAAACTCCATGGTCTGTTGCCCATATAATATTAATAAAAGAAAGCACTCTACTATTACCTCAAGTTTCGATATTCACAGACGTCAATTTATTGTTTAGGAGGGACATGCTTATTTCTGTAGTCTTTTTTTTTTCAATTAATTTTTTTTTTACTTACCATTTATGGAAATAAATAAACAAGAAGTATTGCAACAATGAATAATAAAGAAATTACTGGTTTGAATTAAACAAGGATTAATTTCAACTCAAACTAGGGTGGCCAGGAACAATGCGTGTTCGTACAATTTACAATTACTTACAATTGTTCGTTCTTTTTGGCTTTAGCTTTTAAAATGTTTCTTCAATATATAATTTGTTGCAATTTCCACAATTAAGTCTATACATTATATTTTGGTTTCCATTCTATCAATTTTATATTTTGTGTTAGTCAAATAACTTTTCATTTTATTTTTGTTATATATTCCCTATTTAATTTTTTGATTTCCATATATTGTATTTTTTTAAAAGATTTAATTGGTAAATCCTATCACATATTGAATTTGGAAATATTTTTGTTTTCATTTATATCCTAACCCATGGTCTTTATTATTTTTATTATTGTCAATATTGTTTACCTTTGTTACATTATCTTTTAAAAACTCTGTTATAACTTTTTTTGATCTTTATTATTTTTTTTTCTTTTCTCATACCTATTTGAAATATTTAGCATGGAGAAATATTACTTAGGTATCAATTTATCTTTTTTTATTATTATTTAATTGTGTATCATTGTTGATTTTGTTATACCATAATTTATTTATAATTGTCTTTGGATAAAAGGTTTAACTAATGAGTTTTATATTACTGTTTTGGTGTTGTTTTTTATGTTCTTTATCGGTTTGGTCACTCACTCTATTTATTATTTTTTTCTGCAACATTATTTGATTATCCATTTGATTTTTGAAATAATTTAGCAATCTGTTGATTGTGTTTGTTTTTTAAGTCCATTCAAAATTATTTTTTGTTTTACAGTATATCTATATCAGAGGTGCCCAACCAAAGACATGCTTTTAACTCAGCTTGCTTTATATTCCTCTGAGATTTACTGATGAAAGAATCCCATTAGTACTTCATAAAGTTGTTAGTAAAATTTATTTTCATATTCAAAAAATTATATTTGATACATAAAATAATGCAACCAATGAAGGTATTTTTGTCTTTAATATTAATATTATTTAAATTCTGTTTCAATTATCTTGTATTTGTTTTATGTAATCGACTACCAGGACATTAGTGAATAATGTTTTCACACCGAAACTTATGTTGTCTGTTTTATTTATTATCTTAAATGTTGATATTTTTATTAGTTGTATAGTTTATTTAATACTGGATTAAGATATTTTGATGGAGCCTCCATAAGTCCATCTTATTGTTACTGATAAATCTTAGGCTATGATTATATGTATGGAGTCACTCTATGGAATGCGACTTGTCAGTGACTTATAATTTATATTTTTATTTTTGTCACTAATCATTTTTGTTACATATTTGTTAATTTTATTAACCAGATCACAGAATGGTTCTATTCCAATTTTTCTATCATTGTTTAATAATTTCTCCATTTTATTTGTATTATCTGTTTTATATAATATAACCATTTTTTAAGTTTTATCAGATAAGGGGTCTGTATCACCTATTTATAATTGATTGAAAACTTCAATAATATTTTGAAAAATAAGAAATTAAAAATAATAGGGAGCTCAGTGAAGCCTGTGTTAAGAGGCTGGGAAGAAGTTTGAGAACTAATTTAGAGATGATTTTGCAACATCATAAAGAAGAGTATAAAGCAGAACACCACTTATTTATCCTTGTCAGGGATGAGACATCAACAGTTAAGAAGAAGAGTCAGTTAATACAAAGTACATAAAAGAGGAAAACTAAAATATTAATTGCTAATAATTTTTTATTAGTTTAAAACTAAAAGAAGATAAAAAAAGGTATAAATTCAACTGTAGATCATAATACAGTATTAATATACCTATTATATTTGTTAATATACGTTCAAGTTAAATTTATTTGACCAATTTATTGTAACTGAGAACAAAAATCTCTTTAGATACATGACCTACTTTAAGTGCACCTATGATCATACTGTTTTTACTACATAGTTATCCCTAATTCAGTTGTTTTTTTGCTGAATTTTGTGTTTTCATAAATTAAAAATAAATTCTAAATGCTAATTAGAATACTGAAAAACTTGAGATAATTCATTTTTTTTAACTTTACACTACAGCACAATATTAGGTGGTTTATATCCTGTTAATCTTCATTATTTAGTTCTATTTTGATCTCCACTGATTTATTACCTTCATAATCCCAATAAGCTCAGAGGTAAAGATTTCCTATAGTAAAAACAACTTTCTTTTTTTATTAGTGAAGTTTGAATAATTTATTTTTGATATAGTGTAGATACCAAAATTAGTGATATCTGTGAAAAAATGTATTTAATTATTTTATTTTTACCATTGGTTAATCTGTAGAACCGGTCAAGTGGGGTTCTACTGTATTTAAATAGTGTAATTCATTGTCATAAATCATTTATTTATTTTCTACAATCAAGCAAAAAATATAGAAAAAAGTATTCATCCCCCTCATATCATTTGTAAAATGTAACCTTTGCTACATGTTGAATAATAATAATAATAAATTAAATATTACTAATAATTATAATATAAAAACTTCATTTCAAATTGAAATAATTAAAAAAAGAAATTAATACATAACATTTAAGATAATGAAACAGATATAATGAGTTTTGATGTGAAGACCTTATTCATCTACATCATGATAGAAGATTATATTTGTATTTTAGGTTTGTACATTAGTAGAAGATAATTGAAATATAATAAAAAAATAAGAGACAAAAATTCCTTTATTGACATCAGTTCTTCTTTATTTCTGTTATGAACAATAAGTTGTGGCAAATGCATTCTTTGAGGCAAAAGAATAACAGATTTTTTTTAAATAGTTATTGTCATCATACAGAGTTGAGCTGTTATGGAAAACTAGGCAAGTCCAACGCTACCAATAAGAACTTGGCAAATTAACCATAGAATTATAGGTGCTGCTTGATTATACCAAAAATTGTTCTTTTTTTTAAAAAAATGAGATTATTTCTTCTATAAAATTTAAAAGAAAATATATCAAGATATGATATAACATTTAATGTTTAACAATGTTCATTTAAGAAGGAAATTTAGATATATGTTCCCATCATATAGCTGATGTATTAATAACAGTCCAAGTTGGGGGGAAACCATCTAAGTTCATCTATAAGGTTTCATTTATCTTTTCTGTGCCTGACAAAATATTTATGCAGTAGAAAAATTTTATGGGTTGATTTCATTTCAATTTACTGCAATACAATTTTAAAAGCACTATGGTCTGCTAAAATATATTTTAGTTAAAACATCAGTTGTTTGATTTAATGCTTAATTATTTTCACAGCTTAAATACCTTATTCTGTTTACTTTAATAAATAATTTGAGTAAATATCATTTCAATTTTTATGGTTGAATAAAAATTAAAACTTCTAGTTATAGATTAATGATGGCCTGCTTAAAAGTCAAAATTTAAGAACTATGAATTTCTTCTTTGAATTTTCTATGAGGTATTCTCTTAATTAAATTTGAATTAATTAAGCATTTTTTTCTTTCTGATTTCCAAATAGTTGAATAAAATAGATAAGAAAGATAATAGAATGAACATATAAAATTAAGTGGTGCATTAATTTTTTATGTTAGTATAGTATTATATATGTTGCCACATCAATTAATACTGAATAAATTATTAGATGTAGGGTTCATATAGTTATAATTACAGACAATAAGGTAAACAATAAAGTAAAAATTAATCAATAAATAAGTAAACAATAAAGAAAAAACATAATAAATAATATAGGTACCTCTGATATTTGTGACATAGTAAGTAGCATTGCAGTGTCTCACCCTAAGACCTCTGAGTATTTTTTCCAAAAGAATCAAGAGGCTTAATTTTACTCTAAAACTGATTGGCCATTTAACTAAAGAAATAGTAGCCCAGTTTAGAAAAATGAAATTAAGGTTGTAAAGAATTGTTAATGACTGCACTTCGCTTTGCAAATTTCCAGTTCATTGATAATCGATATAGCATTGGGAATGAGTCCATTTCCATTTTACCATTTGACACTCAACTTAGTTGTAGATAAATTTCTTTTTTTTTCTCATAAAAATGATCTATCAAAATGTATAATTCTAGTCAAATTCATTTTAAATTTTAAACACATGAATTTAATATATGAAATGTATTACATATACTTTACTGAGTCTTCTCCCTTCGATTACCTTGTGGCATTAAAAGGTGAAAATTAAAAAAAAAGTAAAATGTGAACTAATTTATTATCAAATTTCTGGAAAGAAATGTCACGATTTAAAATTAAAATCCATCATATTGATGGAATAAAAAATTAAATGGAACACAGAATTATAATTTAGAATATTTAATTTTCCTTTATATATATACAATATATTCACTTAATTTACCTTATAATTATTAAATTAAATAATTAACATTCCCTGTTATAATTTCCATTTATACAATTGTTTTCTCATTTAAATATCAACATAATTGCTACTTTATTGAACATTAATTTCTATATTTTTGTAAAGTATATAACTTTTTAATTATTTGTTTCCTATTTCCACTCCTATGCAAAAAAAAAATTATATTTTTGTCTTACTTCAACATATATGTCTTTAAATAGTGTGCTTTGAGTATTGTGATGTTTAGATGCATCAATAAAGCTGACTAAAAAAGATTACTTAGTGAGTATCTTTCCTTAATTGCAATTCTTAAATCTAAATTGCATTCGAGAACGTTAGTCTTATTATTGTGAAGCACCTCAAATACTCTTGTTACATAACAGAGTTTATGTCCTCCATTAGTTTCCAGGCTTCAGCTTAGGTTTTAAGTAGATTGTATATTGCTTCCCTTCAGAAAGTGTTGTTCTAAGATTCGCTAAGAGTCATCAAAAGGTATGTTTTAACTATTCTTATTCAGTTTTATAGTTTTGTGGGTTAAATTAGTTATTAAAAAAAATAATAATACAGTGAATATTTATATTACCATCCTCATATAAGAATAGAAATTACACTGATTAGAAATAAAGGAAATGTAAAATTAATTTGAGATATTCATGTTGTAGAACTTAAAAAAATAAATAAAAAAGGCGATATTAATGATATAGAAGCTGAATCTAAATTAATTTATATTTAGTTAATTGATACATGACTGAATAAAAGATACTAAAAAGTGTTACTATATAAAACAAAAAATGTTAGTCTTTACTATCACTGAAATTCACAAATGTAGAATATGTTGAAAAGAGTAGAATGATATGAAGCAAACTTATTGATAAATGAGCTTATTTGTATGGATATATAGGACTATTTTATCTAAAAATATCATTGGGCTGTATTGTTTTTTGAGGATTATCAGAAATTGGTTGTGAAGCAAGGTTAGAGTCTAATGGGATTGCCTTGTCTGCCTTAGGTCAAACCCGAGCATGCACGGTATTAGCAACTTTGTTCATCAACAAAGTTTATTTGTGACAGAATAAGAAAGAAAGAAGATATTACATTAGATTTGAGGATTTTGGAATCGGATATGCAATGAATTTAATTTTTTGTTGATTTCATTGATGCAACACTAAAGCCCAACTATTTCTCATTATATTCATGTTCATGAGCTTTCAGTAATTATTTGGTAATTTAGAAGAAATAACCGATGGGCAGTTTCTTTTCGTTTTTGTGTTGCAAGAAGGTTCTATGTTAGTTTCTTGTCAAGATGATATCTTAAATATTTATTCATTTTACAGGGCTCTATGTTTCAATAGGAATTCAGTATCTATTGATTTAATGTTTCAGGAGGAAATGTTAGTAATCAAGATGTCATCAAAAATGTATTTCAGAACCACCAGCCTTACGTTCCTATCTCAATCCATTGTCGAGATATAATTTTTTAAAGATTTTTCAGAGAAAGCCACATTTTTTCTCTCATAGAAATACAAATTTCTCAACTGTGACTGAAAATATCTCAATTTTTGTTAACATTTTCGTGATCTTCGATGAAATTTCTGTAAGATAGAAACCAATTTGAAAATATTGCTTTGTTTGGCAATCGTAGCAAACTTAAGCAAAGTAAACATGTGAAAATGAATAATTTCCAAAAATTATTGGTAGATTCTCACCCAATGAATTTTTGAGGGGAGGGGATTTCACAAAAGTTGCTTCATTGCATGAGCATTCCAGTACTATACCCAATTTTGAAAACCTTTTTAATGTCAAAGAGATATTGAGGTTGGGATGTCAAAAAAACTTGGACAACAATATGAAGACCTAGTATTATTTTTTTTAGTATCACTATCCAGTACTTAAATTTTTTTTCCCAAAATGTATGTAAAGTGGGTTACTTATGCAAAGAAAGTGTTTTTAGTTTGTAATCATTTTCAATAACATAAATCTTCAGTGATAAGAACTTTTCTCTATATAAAAAACTGATGTTTCAGAGTCTCCTGTCTGCAGATTATATTCTCTACAATTTGAACAGTGGAACAATAAATTAAAATAAATTGATTTTTATTGTTTGTCCAACAACTTTACTTTTTCTTTTTTAAGTGATTATTATAACAATGCTGTAATTAGAATATAAAGTGTAATTAAATCATAAAACGACTACCCATGTAATAATCTCAAGTAATCATGTTTAATTTCATCCCTGACACTATCTTGAATAGCTATGAGGTAATAGTTACAACCCACTGTCTTCAGCTGTATCAAAATGCAAAGTACTCACAGCCTGTTGAGATATGGGTTCAATCCTGGCTCCATTATAGGAGGTGTGGTGGACGTATCAGAAGGCATCAAACAATTATTAAAATAGCTGGACCGGAGGAAAATTGACAGGAGGATCAGACGTGGTTGAGACTCAATCCATAAAACCACATAACATTGGTTTTTTTAAAAAGAATATGAGCCTTAAATCCTCACAAGATGGTATCCACACTCTGTTGGGTATATGCCAAAAGCCGAGGGGGAATGTAAGGATCCTTATGGAAGTATAGACCTGGCTGAGTGAGGAGTATTCATTCTCAGGTATTAAGGAAGGAGGAAAGGGTTAAAGATTTGAAGAAATAATAACACTGCTTACACACCAAGGTAGTGGTAGAGATATCTTATCCACTAGTAGTGTGTTACCTTCCTCTCTCCTTTGAAGTGCGGACCAGAGAGAATTTACTCTGTAGAGTAACTACCAGGAATGCAAAGGATTACAAGACTAGTTTAAAGTGAATCAGAAATCTCTTATTTACTCTTAATTTCATTCACACAATATTTTTACTTATAAACAATATATTATATATTTATACAATGGTAACATTAATATATATACAAGGGATGAATAAGTTAAAAATGATAAAGATTACTAAATGGGCAGTTTTTTAAGTTGTTAGTTCCACTTTATTTTCATTCCTAAAAAAAGAAATTGCTAAATAAAGTCAAATTAAAATATTGGAAAAACAATGCAAACTGTTTGAAACACTCTTTTTTGCAGTAGTAATCCACTTTAAAACATTTAGAGAAAAAAAACTCTGGATGTGAGATAGAAAAAAAATAGAATAAAATTATAATAGGTACTCCTATTGTTGAAGGTATCTTATGTTTTCTTGATCTCTCAAAATCAATATTTATTCAAAATTAAATAGGCTTGCTTAAGTTGTGTATACCGTTAGAATGATCCTGTAATGAAGCAATTTTTATGAAATCCCCTAGGTTATACATCTAAAATTCATTGGTTGAGGTTCTACCAAATATTTCCAAATACTTACTTGGGTTTGGTTACTATGATCACTTGATGAAGCGATATTTTCTAACAAATTCTTTGCTATCTTACAGGAAATTCTTTGTGTGAAAGTGTTGACCAAAGCCGAGAAAATTTTGGTAACAGTAGTGAAATTTGGATTTTCGTGGGAAAAACATTTTTTTCTCAGAAAAAATCCTATACTGACAATGGATTAAAATAGGAAGGTGAGTTTGGTGGCACAGAAATAAATTTTGGTTAACTAACCCTCTCCCACACAATTCCTCTTGAAAACATCTTGTATAGTTCAGAAATATCAAACATAACAATTGATGTCAGTTATTCAACAATTTTTTTATTCCTCCAAGTCAATTCTTGGATTTCGAGGATCAATTAATCTCTCTATGATATTTTTAATGACTTACCATTGTGAAACAATCATAAAATTCTAGCAAATCAATTTCAAAAAATGAAAGATAGGATTTTAATGTTAGAATATTAGCTCACTTGATGATTAACATACTAAACTTGTTTCTCACTCATCACAGACTAATCACCAATATTTTTCAATCCTTTTTTTTTTTTTTAAAAAAGTCTATATAATGTTAATGGTATTAACAATGCCTTTCAGGATTTCATTTGTTCTTGATCTCTTCTGTGTTTAACAGAAATAACTATAAGGTCTCAACTAAGTGATATTTTTTCCATTAAAATATGGTTTAGCCTATTTTGATTCCACTTCACAAAAACTTGTAGATATATGATTATCTTGATTGTTCTTTGAACAGATTTCTAAACTCAATAATATTTTTTTACTTTAATTGGTGGTTTTACAAAACTGCAGATTTTTTCTCGACCTTAGCTTGGAAAACTTTGTCCTCAAACATTAGCTTTTTTGTGTAGATTTTTCATTTACAATTTTTCACCATTATTTTTTATGTCTTATTATTTCTTTGTTTATTGAATCACTTTTTTCCTTTTAAAATATCTTTGATTTTTACCATATCCTCTTTCTTTTGAATTAAAACTTTCTATGTTATTTCAGTTATCTATTTAAAGAAGAAAGTAACGCTATCTATTTATTTCGTGCTATCAATAAAAAAAAATTTTTTTTTTTATTTCCTAAAAAATAAAATCAGCAGAATACTTTAAAAATAATATATATGGCATTTCCTTTAAATGTTAGGAAATTCAATTATATCCTTATGAAAAAAAATTATTAAACAGAACGTGTTATCAAAAGGATTTAATTTAATAATTTGGACGTCATTCTTATGGACATCAACCTAATATATATTAGGTTATAATATATAACCGAAATATTAGGTTATATATTATCAGAAATAAAGAGGTGATAGTAGAACTCGAGAACAATAAAAATAGTCCAGGTGGACTATGGTTCGATTCCAGACAGAAATGTAGAAAATTTAAGCTTCAATTCTTTTTTTTTTTTTTTTTAATGAAGCACATTTTATGTTAAATAGAAAGAGATGACTATAAAAAACTATGTGAATTAGGTAATTTTAAATTTTATATTTATATAGTATGGCAAACTAGACACAATTTTCTTTAAAAAGAAGTAGAATTGGTCTTTGTTAGAACCATTCAAATGGGGCTTTCAAGCGGCTAAATAATACAAATGAATCATGAATTATTCGTGATTTCTTTTATCTGCCTCCTGCTGGAATACAGATTTTCCAATTTTAGAAAAACTTCCTTGTTTATTAAACTTTAAATCAATATTAATTAAGTTGAAGTCTGTTACAGAATCGGCTGAGATTCATCACCAATTTTTTAATATAATTATATGATGTGAGATTCTGTCTTATCAAAGTACCAGTGTTTTCAGCAAAAATAATTACAAATAATTAACGTCATGCAGACCACACAGATTTAGTTAAAACTTTAATATGTAACCAGTTTTTTATTTATTTACTTTTTTTTTTTTTTATAAATATCACGTCTGTGGCTGACAAATACAGAAATCAAAATACCAAAATCGGGCAGTAACATAGCTCTTCCATTCAAGAGAAATAAAAAATTAATTATTCGGCAAAGATTGACAACAACGTGTTGTCACCAGCGAATAACATTTGGTTTGCACGTGACAGATTGGTGCCATTAAACCTAAAATTGTTAATATACACTTTTTATATGTATAAAAAAAAGGTCTGCCAAATACCCATGTTAGCTTTCTCAACATTTCTACTTTTATTTTATTTCTTATATAATCCCCTATTTTATTTTCTGAAAATTTTTCTTTTTTTGTAGATTAATGTTTATATTGAGTACATAATTACCTACATTTCAATATTAATTATTGGTTATTTGAGAATAAAATCTTTTAGAGATGTAGGGTGTCCAAGATATAATATTTTCCTCATATATTGAAAATATAATCACTTATGGATAAGTGAAAGTAGGAGTGGAATTTGGCAAAATTGATACTGACTAATTTTTCCTCAGCCCCAACTATCCTTCAACTTTGGGCCAAAATTGGATGAGTCCCTTTGAAATATTGGTGTGTCAAGAAAAATATGTTTGCCCACCCCTAAGTAAAATTAGTGGATGATATTTGGATATTATAATATTGGGATGGGATCTTCTAGGGCCCAATTTGAACAATGCTTGTGAATTTCATTAAAATCAGAATAAAGGTAGTTTTGCTTGCTATTTGATTTGATCACAAACAGGGGACTAAATTGGTTCTTTAATGTCTAAAATGTGAGATGTGAGTGGAAAAGTTCCGTTGAAAATTCTAATCCAACAATCTTATAATGATAATTCCCTATTAAAATTAGATGCATACTAACAATAAATAAATGCAAAATACTTTTGTTATTTACTATTATTTTATCAGATGTTATGATGATGATGTTCTTTTTTTTACATTATTTATTTATTTTATGCTCAAGTAGTTTCAGATCATACAATTTGCAGATCACCTGATAAAACTTGTGATTTTTACATTCAAAATGATGTATGACAAATAAAAAACGTGTCCTTAATTTTAATGCATGCTTAAATTTTAAATATCTAGTGAATTTCCTAATTTCTTGTTTTTTGTAAAATTATAGTAAATAACATTTGAACTTTTTGAAAAAGATTTTTTAATAGGTCATTTTTAATAATCTTTATTTTAGGCCATAAATGTCCACTTTTACAGTATGATAGTCAATTTGATAGTATAGTACAACCAGGTATCAACTTACCATTAGTATTTTAGGGTTCAAATAAAAATGCCTAATACTGAGTTTAATGATATTACGATTATCTTACATGTAGTATTGATTGTTTTTTCTTTTACTTACCTATATATGAAATATATAGTATGGGGGAGTTCTGCGATCATGAAAATATTTAATTCCAGTTTTCAATTGGAAACACATGTTTTAAGGTTCCCTGAGTCCAAATAACCAAGTTTTATAAAATGGTCTGTGTGAACAGCCTAGCTCAAAAATGAAAAGTCAGAGGAAACTGAAATTACTTGTTTAGAACATGTGTAATATAGCCTGGAATATGACAGCAACTTTTTTGTTAAAATCAACTCACCAGAAGTGCCACTTTATAGAATCGATTTTTCACATTTTTTTTTTTAGTTTCCCAAAAACAGTTCTAAGGGATATGATTAAATTTGCCGTATCAATGTAAAGTTAGGTAGTCTTTAAAATCAGATAGTTTTTA
This sequence comes from Halyomorpha halys, assembly GCF_000696795.3. Taxonomy (NCBI): domain Eukaryota; kingdom Metazoa; phylum Arthropoda; class Insecta; order Hemiptera; family Pentatomidae; genus Halyomorpha; species Halyomorpha halys. Next base: position 540,911 of record NW_027105103.1, read on the forward strand.
TCGTCATTGAAATAGTTTGACAGGGCTTAAATGCTTAAATTTTTTTTATTTGAAAAAATTAATACTAATCAAATTAATCTTACTCCTCAGTAAAAATGGATAAATATAAACTATAAAAAGATTTGATAACTAACTAAGGAGATAAGAGAAAAATTTTTTTTTAGTTGAAAACACATTTCCAGAAACAAGAATAGTGACATAGTGGTGTTTGTATATCATTTGAAAGTCAAAGATTTAAAGAAATAAAAAAGGGATGGATATTTTTTTGAACAACCCATTACTCTTGAATTGTTTCCAATAATATTTTGCATCTGTTTATTTGTCTTAAGACCTGAAGAACTGAATGAAAGAATTCATCGCATAGTTCTTAGTTTAATAACTATAATTTAATTATTAATTACTTTAATGAAGAGCACATCAGACTGAAACACTTGTAAGATTAATCTTAAGGGTATCTACAATTTTGGTTTCTACGTTATCCTCTTTCTGTTGAATCACATTATGACAAATTTTTTTAGAGTGATTACAGTTGTTATCTATTGATTTTTAGATTTATAAAAATAAATCAAGTATGAATTAAATATCATTAACAAATAAGAATTGTTCTAAAAGAAACAGAACTCAAATTTTAACCTCCCAAAAACAGGAAAATGATAACAAGCAATTATTGTTGTAAATAAATCATGATATAATATGCAATCTGTGAATGCACAAAGAGAAGGCACAAATAACGAACAAAGTAAAATAATACTAAAATGGGAAGGTTTTTACGAATTCTGATTATTATATTAACAAATTTGAAGGAAGTATTCAGGTTGCAGAATTTGTGAATGGAACTAGCAACTAGATTGAACTTCAAGTATGATTGAAAAGCACTTGCATTTTCTTACTGGCTTATTTATACCACCAGAGTAACTGTAGCCTTTGTATTCATGGACAATTAATATCATGTTAAAATTAACTCTGGTAAAGACAATAAAATCAATTCATCCATCTATATTTTACAGTGCTCTGATATTTCCATGACCATAACAGGGTATACAGAACTATTCATTTTTAATTTTTCTTAAATTCTTAAAACTAGAGATCTATAATCCCAATGATGGTAGGTAATGAATATGACAATGACATTTGGATTAATAAGTTAAAACTATATAAATGACCTTAAATTCCATTGGTACTATTCAAATAAAAGATTTTTATGTGTATTATTTAACTCTATGTGTCATACTGATATATTTTTTTTTTTTTTTTTTGTGAGAGTGAGCTTTGTGATTGAGATTCCATTCATACATAACCTTGCACAGCAAATGTCCAAAGATAACAACAACTAATATTGTCTTATGTTTGAGATATTTGTCTTAAAAATCTGTTATGGAGCTTAAAATATTTTTTTTCTTATATGTGCCAAGCACCATGGCAGATTAATATTTAAATCCATAAAATTTCCTTGAAAACCTGATTATATTCCCTTGTATTATTTATTTAATTTTGCTTATTTCGGTCTGCTTTTTCTTGTTTTATTTGCCAATTGTGAATGTTTTTTTTTTGTTTTTTTTTAATATTTTGTCTTAGCTTCAAATATATACTAATCCCCTGCTATAGCAATGAGCTGGTTATTTTTTATGTTTTGAGCACCATTGTACGTGTTAACACAAAAGCTTGGTAGATGGTAGATATAAATAAAATATTTTTAAGACTATTTAAATTTAAATTGAAAATATAACACTGACTCAAATATATTGTGAAAATATTTTTAAAATTGAGTTCAGTTTTCCTCGAACTTGATTAATGAACATATCTTGGGGGAAAAAAATCCTCTTGGATGATAGTACAGTTTTCAACAATCTGTAAGTAGTTTTAGGCTATTTATTACAAGATAAATCGCAAAAAAAAAAAATCAAGACTGAAATGTTAGAGAGATCTCTCATTGCGCCATGTAAGTAGCTAGATGTTTAGTACATAGTTATATTTTATGAGTGTATAAAAGATAGCAGATAACTTAAGCTGCTTGGGAAAACTATGTAATGCAAAGTGCGGCTTGCATGAGATCTGACAGACAAATTAGTTTACAAACAAATTAGTAAATAATTATAAATTAAAACAACAAAAAGACTGAGAAGTGACTTCACTGCACACTGACTTATACTTGCTACAAGTAGATTTTATAGGCTTACTTGACTTTGGCCAAGATGAGCTTCTTATTCTTTTAATTGCTATGTTTATCTTCTCACCTCCAAAACCACACCCTCCTCCCTTTGGCACCTATAAAGAGAGAAAGAGAGAGCGAAAGTGTGGCTTAGTAAATAATTGTTATAAAAGATAACATGTATTATTATGTTGGAGCAGTTGCGAGGTCAGCATCACCTCAAGATGATGATGACTCTCTTGACACGGATGGATTTCAAGAACAGTTCCTACTTGGAACACCAACCCCAATTGAAGAACCCATTGCTCGTCCACTGGCTTTTCCTCTTCCATTTTCACCAGAACAAGAAAAAGGAACTAAGGATTCAAAATATAGAGAATATCCAAAGTTTAGCGACATTGATAAAACAAAAAATGTTAAAAGATTGTTGGGAGGAGTAGGGGATGGTGAGAAGAGAGTGAACTGGGGTGAAGATGATGATAAAAAAAAACAAAATGAAGACAAAGGAACAAGCCCACCTCCAGATGGAAATTTTAAACAAAAAGAAGGCCAAGTTCCAGCCATAGAATTGATTATAGGTAGAAAGGAAGTTCATACTAAAGAAGCTAGTGCATCTTCTGAAAGTAAGCTAACGTTGTATACTGCCACTGATTTAGAAATATCAATTAGATCACAATCTCATATCAGTTTAACTACAACATCAGGTAAAAAAACTTCTCATACCGTAGATTTTGATACAACTTTTGAAACTGCTAAAGATGAAACTGAAAATTTTGAAGAGTATATAATTCCTAAAGAAAAAAAAAAGGAAGAAACAGTATTTTTTAGTGGAAAAAAAAGTATTTATAGATATGATTCGCAAACATCACCTGGTTTTGAAGAAAGCCCTATTAGTGAAGAAAGTATTTCCCATCATATTACAGACACAGGTATTAGTTTAACACGTGGTACTGTTTCAGATACCAGTATGGCACAAGTTGCAGCAAGTAGTGGTATAAAATTGGTTTCAGATACTCTTGTCAACAGTGAAGAAGCTGAATTAACAGATGCGGGCCTCAGTCCAATACAGGCTGATGATATCGGCATTCATCAAACAGATATACAATTTATAGAAGAAGAAATAAAAAAGTATACAGACAAAGCAAGTAGTCCAATTCAGTTATCTACAGAAACTGTTGCCCTCTCTCCTCTTCAAGTTCCAGTAACTGAAATGTCTGTATCTACTGATTCAGTGAACACTTGTGATGCAAGTGTCAGTCCTATTCGGCCTGAAGAAATTGTCTTTCAATCTCAATCCGTCCCAGAACCGAAAAAAGATGTATTTGAAGAAATGATCTCAAAAAAAAGTGGGGAAGTAAAAGCAATTATTAAATTAATAGAGGAACACACGCAAAAAGTTGAGGAAACAAAACAAAAAACAGAAAGTTCAAAAGAAAGCCCTCATGTGACACCTACTCACACAAAGCAAGTTGTTGCATCCAAAATTAAAGAGCTTCAGAAAGTCTTTACTCCTCCAGTAGAAAAAGAATCCGTCCAATATCTAGAAAAAGATACAATCTCCGAAGGAACAAATATTACTATACAAGAAAAACTTAGTGAGCTGGTAAATTTACAGGCAGGTATATTATCTTCAATGACTGTAAAGAAGGATGAGGACCAAGAATCAATTGCACACTCATTAGAATCACAACCGGACTTAAGTATAAGTGATTATGACATCATTACTGAGAGTGTATTCATAGAAGATTCATTTAAAAAGAAAAAGATAGCTAAAGAAAAAGAATTTTCTATTCCTATTGATGATAAAATGTTAAAACAAGAAATCACAAAAAAAGATGAGGTAAAAAAATATCAAGCAAGGGAACTCATATTAACCAAAAGTGTAAAAGACTTTATAGATGAAGAAATGACAGAATGTACTGACAAAATTAAAAGTAAATTTGATTATGAAGATTCAGAAAAAAATAATTTTGCTATAGAAGAAGTTTGTAAGAAAAAGACAATGGATAAAGACCTGTTAGAACAAGATAAATTTTTCATTCAGCACAGAAAAGTAAAACAACACAAAGACTATTCTGAAATAAGTGAAACTGATGTAAGTGCATTAATGTCTGAAGTTCAAGAATTCACAAGACAAATTAAACAAGAAGTTAAAAAATTAAAACCAGACTTAACACCAACTCCTGAAGGTAAAGATATTCCTACAGCAGAACATCCATTCTCAGTAGAAATAAGCAGTATACTAGAAGAAAAAGAAGAATCTCAGAAAGATATATATTTTAAAGAAATGGAAACAATGCTTGGAAAAGAAAACGAACAAATGTATAAAATTGTAAATAAAATCCAAGAAACTGTTTCTGCAATTACCCCCTATGACACTGGAGAGAAGGGTGAAATCGAAGATCTCAAAATATCTAGACATGAAGAAAAAATTGGACCTGACGAACAAAAAATTACTGATATAGCACCAACAAAACACTTGACACTATTAGAACATAAACACGAAATAAAAGAGAGCCAAAGCCAAAAGTACATAAAAGACATATATCCTCCAAAAATATCAACAAGAGAGACAAAACAAATAGATGACGAGAATGACAGCATCCAACAAGACAGACACAAACAAAAAACAATAACTGCAGATCCTATGCAAACCATTATTAACCAGTTAGATATACCATTTAGCTTTAGCCTAAAAACAACAAAGGCTGAGAAAGCATCTCCCACGCCACCGAAATCACCTCTAGTTGCTGCGAAGGATGAAATAACAACGATCATCAGCAAAGAAGTTACTACTAAAATAATAACGACTACCGAAACATTACCGTCTGACGAAATCAAAGAAGAACTAGTTCCTTCGAAACTCAAGGAATCACCAGCAGAAGAAAAAGAAAT